>NC_139947.1:20801609-20861180 GCF_963454915.1 Gymnoscopelus microlampas
GCTTACTTCTGTAATCCTTTCTGAAATGTGTTTTTTTTTTTTATGCTCGCAGCCTATTATAGGACGACCCTGAGTATCTCTCTCTGTGTTCGTGTGTGTCCGTGTGTGTCCGTGTGTGTCCGTGTGTGTGTGTGTGTGTGTGTGTGTGTGTGTGTGTGTGTGTGTGTGTGTGTGTGTGTGTGTGTGTGTGTGTGTGTGTGTGTGTGTGTGTGTGTGTGTGTTCGTGTGTGTCAGAGGACGTGAGATTGTGAGAGAGATTGGAAAAAGAAGTAGAGGAAAGCAAAGCATGGATAAGGATTGATTTAAAGGTACTTCGTGGCCCTTGCCCCTAATTAAACTTTTTGAGTTATTAACCCCTTATGAGCCTGTGTGCGCAGCCTGAGGTCCTCGGCTAGTGGGAACCTTGCTGGTTGTCTCCGCCAGGCCGAAAGGCATGGCGAGTGAGTATGTTTTACCCCCTGTCCGTCCGTCCGTCCGTCTGTCCGTGTGTGTGTGTGTATCCATCTGTGTGTTAGCAGCTAATCTCTGGCACCGTTGGCCCGGTCGCTGCGAAACTGTGCACACACACTCCCTGGATGCCAATTCAGAACCTCTACCCCAAACGTATCACATGAGCCTGTTATAGCGCCACCAGGAGGCCGATTTGTGCAAAATCCATTTTTTGACATAACTCCTACATATTTTACCCAAACATCATGCAAATTGGTACACAGCATCTCTACAGTCATGTGATCAACACGGATTTCCCATATTCCATCCTGATTGGCTAAGGTTGGCTTCCAAAGTTTGCAGGATTGGTCCGTTTTGAACAAAAGGCCTCAAATTATGCACACAGCTTGCAATTAATTTCACACGCACATTCCCACTAGGCAGAGGAAAAAATGCCACCCTTTTCACAATGGCCTGTTATAGCGCCACCAGCAGGTCTAATTTAGCAAAACACATTTTTGGAACAAAATGCCCCAAATCATTAATGCAGTGTCCGCTTGCCGTGAAAGGCCTAGGAATAAATGGCACAACTTTCACATTGGTCTATTATAGCGCCACCAGGAGGCCACAATAACATACCTGACCTGGCGGAGACCTGTGCTCCGAGGAGCACTTTATCTAGTTATTCCTGAGTCGAGGCTGTGGACAAAGAAGGGTGACGTGTCTTTTGCTGCCAGGAATCTGGCAGCAAAAGACAACAGAGACTGCAACAAAGACAGCAACCACCTGCCTGAGGAGCTCAGGCTTGATAAATCGGTGTCTCCGTCTAAAGTCGCTTCTTAAAACGTACTTGTATTGAAAGGCTGAGCCTACAAGGTGAACGGTGTACAAAATAAAGTCATCTGTCTTTCTGGAAATGTTTGCTGCTTGCCTTGTAGTGTTCTCTTTATCAGCCACACTGCTCTACGAAGCCAAAGTGCAACATTTTTGGACAATTTGACTTATCTATTTGTTTCAACGGTGGAATGAACCATCATGTTTTTGGTGGATAAACCTCATGAACAGATACACAATTAGCGCAATATCACTTATATATATACTGATAACTCATTTGACTGGACGGTCGAAAGACTTTAACCCATTAAGACCTGAAGCCGATTCTACAAATGTCTTCTAAATCCCAACAGTATTCTGAAAAAAAAAAAACGTATGTTTCTGTATCAGTGGTGCTCAAACTTTTTCATGTCAAGGACCCCCAAAATGATATGTATTTGACCGCCGACCCCCATCTCAAAATATTTGGTTCCAGGGACCCCCCAGAAGCAAATATTTGAGTTAAAAATGTTCGCTTTAAAACAACATATTCAAAGATTTGCACACATTTTCACGATTTTTCAAAAAATAGCAGATCTACAAGCTCATAGCGCGGCACTCGGTGCCGCGCAATGAGCTTGTATATCTGCTATTTTTGAATAGCCAAAGTGTAAAGTAATGCATTTTTAGCTCAAATCAAAAAGTGACACAGATGCGTTCCAGGTCTTAATGGGTCAAAACCGCTTTCATCCGTTTGATTCTGGGCGTATATATAGTCACTATGACAGTTTCAGAGGAGACAGAGTCTTTCGTTCCTTTTGCATTCAATCGCAACGAGTCACATGGCAAAAGACGAGCGTATAACGCCACACACGGCACAATTGTCACTTGTGTGAGTCACTGTCGCTGACAGCGGTGCCTCGCTCTCCCCGTCGCTTTGTGTTCGCCAAGCCGGACGGACTCGTGACTGACAATCGCTCTACACACTTTTAGCTGAACGTTAGCATGCCAGAGAGGAGAGTATATAACACACTGCTATAAAGACAGATACCCCCTTGTTGGCACCAAATCCGCTGTGTTTTTTCCGTCAAACTTAGCTCTCATCCAGATCTATATCCAACAACCCCCCACCGCCCTTCACTTCTCAAAGCCCAAGTTTCCACTATTGTTATAGTTTTTTATATATGTATATATATATATATATATATACACTGTATATATCCTGCAAGGCACGCTGCGCTTCTCCAGACTCAGACTTTACTTGACTGAAACAGGAGGAGACATCAACATCAACTGTAGACCACTGAGCTGATTTGCAGGGCTGGTGGGTAGGGTGAGAGAGAGAGAGAGAGAGATAGATATATGTGTGTGTGTGTGTGTGTGTGTGTGTGTGTGTGTGTGTGTGTGTGTGTGTGTGTGTGTGTGTGTGTGTGTGTGTGTGTGTGTGTGTGTGTGTGTGTGTGTGTGTGTGTGTGTGTGCGTGCGTGCATGTGTGTGTGCGCGTGCGTGCGTGCGGCTCACCTCATTAACCCATTGAGACCTGAAGCCGATTCTAGAAATACCTTCTAAATCTCAACAGTATTTTGAAAAACGTATGTTTCTATATCAGTGGTTCTCAAACGTTTTCATAATTGTCAAGGACCCCCAAAATGATATTCATTTGGCCGCGGACCCCCAACTCAAAATATTTTGTTCCAGGGACCCCCCCCCCCCCCAGAAGCAAAGATTTGAGTTAAAAATGTCCGCTTGAAAAGAATATATACATTCAAAGATTTGCACACACTTTCACGATTTTTCAAAAACAGCAGATCTACGAGCTTGTAGATCTGCTATTTTTGAATAGCCAAAGTGTAAAACGATGCCTTTTTTTTAGCTCAAATCTTAAAAATGACACAGATGCGTTCCAGGTCTTAACGGGTTAAAACTTTATTGAGATTGAGGCTGTGCAGCAACGCTCCACACGGCAGCCTCCTGGACAGAACGTTGGCCCTGACTGCATCTCCGCCGAGAGATGACGCGTTTAGCACACGGTGAACAGCCGAGGCAACGGAGACAATTGGCTCGCTGGAGGAGGAACCCAGAGGTCTTGTCAATCATTGTTTGGCCATGGAACGGCTTATTAAAGCCAATTTTTTTTTTATACTCCGCAGTATGGCGGTCTCGCTCATTGCTGAAAAGAGCTGATCGAGGAGAGAGAAAGGCCAGCTAGACACTAGGCCGGTGTGGTGCATCCTTTTTTACAAACATGGATTTCTCTTTGTTTACCTACACACGGGGCCATTTTCGAAGGGCGTGCGGCTGCATAGTAATGAATGTGCTGTGCGCGCGCGCGTGTGTGTGTGTGTGTGTGTGTGTGTGTGTGTGTGTGTGTGTGTGTCGAGTCCCTGAGGCTAGCTTCTTATCTCCTACGGTATATCATATCTCATCTTCCAGTAGGGAGGCGAGTGTGAGCCAGTGTGACCAATCCCAACATTGCCTCAGGAAACCTGTGTGTGTGCGTGTGTGTGTGTGTGTGTGTGTGTGTGTGTGTGTGTGTGTGTGTGTGTGTGTGAGCGTTTGTATTAATGTACTTGTGAGGGCGAAATGTCCCCGCAAGTATAGTAGACTTTGAGAAATAGACATTGTGAGGAACATTTTCCTGGTCCTCCCAAAATAAATGGTTGTTTTATGGTAAAAAACGAACAAAGCAACAACAACACACAGCGTGATGCGCATTTTTGGCTTTATGGTAAAAAAAAATGCACACAAAAAATGTCCAAAAAAGGGCCCTAAAATGTCCACACAAGTACAGTCACAAAAACGTGTGCAGGTCTGACTGAACTTGTCTTCGCTGATGTGTGTCTTTCTGTGTGTGTTGAAGTTTGCCATTTGCCCCCCCATGCCTCAGCCTGTGTCTTTGCAGCAGTTGTTGTTGACCTGTCCTCCTCCCCCGTCAAACAGGGGAGGGCTCCGCACAGCACAGCACAGCACCGGCTGACATTTCAAACAGCTTGAAGCCCCCAGACGCTCTGACAGCAGAGGAAGGAGGAAGGGGGGGCAGCGGACTCAGCGGAGTGCTCGAAAAATACTGCAAAACTCAACTATTTGGTTGAACCGGAAAAGACAAGAACAAGACACACGGACTGCCTTTGCTTTAAACAGAGGTGAAGGTGGACGTGCTTGTGTGTGTGCACACACACAAGCACGCACGCACCACAACATTCGCGCAACGTCCTTGACTGATTTTTTAGCCGGCCTCTGAGAAGCCTGTGAAAAGATGTGAAAAGGACATTTTCTAAACGCTTAAATTTCTGTAATCCTTTTTTAAATGTGTTTTTTTTAATGCTTGCAGCCTATTATAGGATGACCCTGAGTATCTCTCTATGTGTGTGCGTGTGTGTGTGCGCGTGGTCACTGGTCAGATGATGAAACCAGCATGTTTTTTGAGGTAATATAGTGCGTAGTCCGGAGTCCAGATAACAGCAGGGCTACAAGCTCACAACACATCGCACCGCAACACGTTGTGGCCATTTTGTTGGCCTATTTCTTGTATATATATTTTTCTGATGTCAGGTATATGTTTTAAATACGCTTTCACTCTCGGGTCAAAGCTGTATAACCGTGCACGCTGTGATGCTTGTTAAGACAGTCAATATGGACACAATGTACATCAGTAATGTGATGTACATGGTCACACAGTGGGGGGGGTGCAAGGGAAATGCGTGTCTGTGTGTGAGAGTGCTGTACCGGAGGGGCTCTAACCTGTTCTAATTAGATATCTTTATCTTCCTCTGATGCACACGCACACAGACACACACACACACACACACACACACACACACACACACACACACACACACACACACACACACACAGACACACACACACACACACACACACACACACACACACACACAGACACACTAACACACACACACACACACACACCCACACACACTACTAAGTCCTACCCCGCGGCTGACAGGCCCGTAGGGCTTGGGCAGAGAGGAAAGTAGCGGAATGGAAGTAATCATTAAAGGGGGTCGGGGGGGGGGGATAGGGGGGGCGGGGGGAGAAATCAGAGGGGAATTTCAATTCAGGTCCATTTCTGGCCATCTGTGTGCCTTTCTTTCTCTCTTCCCCCCCTTTCTCCCTTCTTCCATTTATCCCTTCATCCTTCCATGGCCGTTCCATTTGGGCCATTTCCTCATTCTCCTGCCCGTTTCTTCCTCCCTTCTGTTGGACTGCGTTCTTTAACCATTTCCAGACTGGCATTAGATAATGAAATAGCAGATCTACAAGGCCACGACGCGACGCGACGCGACACCTTGTGAGCTTGTAGAGCAGCTATTTTCACTCGATTATTTTTATTACATTAGCGACGATATTTTTTGTTTAAATAATTGATTAAATCGATTGACGTGATTAATTGTTGCACCCCTAATAGACACACAAGCACACACGCATGTGCACGCGCACACACAAGTCTACATACAGTACAGTAGGTCATTTAGTTATTCCAGTCCTGATCACAGCAGGAGCAAAGCATTCCATCTCTCCATGCAGGGAGCCCAATCCTTGACTAATGGACTGAATTACACTCACAAACACACACACACACACACACACACACACGCATATATATATTCAACGTTTCCTGTAGTGTACACCCAAACACACTCAGGCAGCAGGCTGGGTTTCTTTATTGTGGTGTGTGTGTGTGTGTGTGTGTGTGTGTGTGTGTGTGTGTGTGTGTGTGTGTGTGTGTGTGTGTGTGTGTGTGTGTGTGTGTGTGTGTGTGTGTGTGTGTGTGTGTGTGTGTGTGCGCGTCTACCTTAGTGTGTACAAGTGGTATTCCCGGGGTATGCGTTTACAGTACATGTCACACAGAGACATGAGCTACCACGGCCAAATCCAGAGTGTTACAGTAATTGAACTCTGACAGTGTAAAAAGCGGGATGGAATTAACAGTCCATTACGGGACCCTTATGGTTCCATTTGTACACTCGTAGACTTAAACCAACACTCCAGACTTTGCAGTGTACTCTCGCTTAGAGTGGGGAGAGTGAGATAGGTAGACAGAGAGAGAGAGAGAGAGAGAGAGAGAGAGAGAGAGAGAGAGAGAGAGAGAGAGAGACAGAGACAGAGACAGAGACAGAGAGAGAGAGAGAGAGAGAGAGAGAGAGAGAGAGAGAGAGAGAGAGAGACACACAGACAGACAGAGAGACAGACAGACAGAGAGAGAGAGAGAGAGAGAGAGAGAGAGATGGAGACAGCTGGAGGAGATGAGAGTTGACAGTACTGGGAGATGTCATAGCTAATACACTTCATATGTGAAGGGGCTCCCTACACAATGCCCTGCACACAGTGGAAGCCTTGTTTTCAGCTTTTTATGTGTGTGTACATGTGTACGTGTGTGTGTGTACGTGTGTATGTGTGTGTGTGTGTGTGTGTGTGTGTGTGTGTGTGTGTGTGTGTGTGTGTGTGTGTGTGCACGTGTGTGTGTGTGTGCACGTGTGCATGTGTGTGCATGTGTCATTTTGACACCCGAGCTCACTTGCAATGAAATTCCACATGTGTTGGGCATGGTCTGTCTCCATGAATGAATGAGCACGTTTCAGAGTTATGAGTACATCCGGTACACAATTTAACTGGCTTAACCCATTGAGACCTGAAGCCGATTCTACATGTCTCCTAAATCTCAACAGTTTTCTGAAAAACGCTTCTATATCAGTGGTGCTCAATCTTTTTCATGTCAAGGACCCCCAAAATTATATGTATTTGGCCGTGGACCCCCATCAAAATATTTAGTTCCAGAGACCCCCAGAAGCAAAGATTTGAGTTAAAAATGTTCGCTTTAAAAATATATATTCAAAGATGTGCACACATTTTCACGATTTTTCAAAAATAGCAGATCTACAAGCTCATAGCGCGGCACCGAATAGCCAAAGTGTAAAATAATGCTTTTTAGTTCAAATCTAAAAATGATACAGTTCCAGGTCTTAATGGGTTAAACGGGAGACTAGAGCGTTAAAGACGTTTAGTTGTGTCAATGCGCATTTTGGCTCACCATCGCTCACGCCTAGTGTGTCGCTGAGGCAGGCGTGTAATAAACTCCTAACGAACATTCCGTGCGAGTGAGTTATTCGCTGACCCCTGACCTTGTCTTGTATGAGCGATACGCCCTATAGCCCCCAATGGACTTTCTGGACCATAACCGACCCAAACCCCCCCAAAACTTCCAAAAAGATTGGCTCCGATTCAATGTGTGGGTGGACCAAAATGTACAGCAAAAAAAAAATCAGAGTGTTATTCCTGAGCCTTATGGGTAAAATGTTCATCATAGTTGCATTGACTTGAGTCAGGCCAAATTAATTATGGGGTGAGGGGTCTACTCTCCCACACAGACTAGTCGGAGAAACTGGGTCATACATATGGAGTACAGTACAGACCTACAGAACAGACAGACAGACAGACAGACAGACAGACAGACAGACAGACAGACAGACAGACAGACAGACAGACAGTACAGACAGACAGACAGCCAGACAGACCTAGCCAAGTAAGAATGGATTTTTGCCATTTGGAAATCTACCCACGAGCAACAGAAAAAAACTGTGACATTATTTAGTCACGTCAATTTCTGTTCTAACCCATTGAGACCTGAAGCCGATTCTACGCGTCTCCTAAATCTCAACAGTATTCTGAAAAACTTATGTTTCTATATCAGTGGTGCTCAATCTTTTTCATGTCAAGGACCCCCAAAATCATATGTATTTGGCCGCGGACCCCCATCAAAATATGTTGTTCCAGGGACCCCCCAGAAGCAAAGATTTGAGTTAAAAATGTTCGCTTTAAAAATATATATATTCAGAAGATTTGGACACATTTTCACGATTTTTGAATAGCCTAAAGTGTAAAATAATGCTTTTTAGCTCAAATCTAAAAATGACACAGTTCCAGGTCTTAATGGGCTAAACAAGTATCTAGGGATGTGCTGACACAAAGTTACTGGCACACACCTACGCGCACAATTTTCTGTTCACAAAAAAAATTGGCCGATATGCATAATTAGCTGATAACCGTCCTATATTTGGAGCCTGTTCTTTTTTACACTTGGAAAAGGATAGCCTGCTAGGACATGGCGCCTGGCGCCCACACACTCGTGGAGGCACACATATCCTTGCCGTTGCACTTAACCACTTAAGCCCTACGGTACAGTATAGTGTATACTTCATCGACCAGTGTCTCCAGGGGGTCTATACTTGATCCGCTCCTTTCACACCAAATTTCTTCATCAAAAATAGCCAATCTGCAAGCTCACAGCGGTCACAATGTGATACGCTGAGAGCTTGTAGATCGGCTATTTTTTGCCAAATGTTCGCCTATGTTTGGGACGATGGTGTTTAAAGGACGACTTCACCCATTTTCAACCAATCTTCATATACATACATGGTCCTCACTAATGTTCATGATAAAATGCCATTTGTTCCTACTCGGTCTGTTCCTACTCGGTGCCCTAATCTTCCAATCTTTGAAATAGAAAAAACTAAAACTTTTTCTTCTCATTGTTTTTGAGAAATTCCGATACATTTTGATACATAATTTGCAACATTTTGCCAATAAGACGCCCCCAAACAGGGACGCCAGGTTGAAAGCGGTTAACAACATACAAAAAAATAAAACATTACTGCTCGTACACACACAAATATCTAGCGTATAGTACCGCTTCCCCCACCCCGCCCCCCGGGGCTGTCTGTTCTTCACCAAAACAAAACTACAGTAAACCGGAGGAACCGTTTCAAATCCCTACAAACATGCCTCTACACGCCTTTTTTCTCCCTCTCTCTCCCTCCCTCGCTCTCATTATGTAAATGGAGTAGTGAGCGAGGTGTGGAAGAAGAAGGGGGGCTCCCCGGCATGCTAAACAGCCTCGATATGTTGTCTTACCATGACAACGCTTCAAGGTGCATCGTTAAAAAAAAAAGAAAAACAGTCCAGGCGGAAGGTGAGAAGGTGGTAGTGGTGGGGGGGTGGGTAGAGGATGAATGCTGAAAAGAGATAGGAACCGGCACAAAACAATAACAACTGATACACAAACCAACCCACCTGCAGGCACAAATAAACCTCTGCCTCCCTCGGTCTTTCTATTGGCTGAAAAGCTCTTGATTTTCATGTAAAGACTTCTCTCTCTCTCTCCCCCTCTCTCCCTCTCTCTCTCTCTCTCTCTCTCTGCTTCTTCCTCTATCCTTTGTCTTTGCTGGGCTTGTTTGGGTTCTTTCTCTCGGTCTCTGCTGCTTCTTTTCTCCCAGTTTTCACTTCACTTCTCTTTTCTCTCTCTCTCTCTCTCTCTCTCTCTCTCTCTCTCTCTCTTTTCTCTCTCTCTCTCTCTCCATCTCTCTCTCTGGTTCTCTGCCGTTATAAAGCTCATTACAGCTCAGTGGGACTGTTGTAATCAGCGTGCGATGCATTCCAGGCTAGTGTTAGCGGAACAGAGACGAGCCCCACACTGCTCTACACGGACCACAGACAATGACTTGATCAAATCTCCCCTCCATGTGTGCATGTCTGTGCAACTGTAACTTTGTGCGAGTCTCTGTGGCGGTGGCTGTGTCTCCGACAGCTGTCTGTGTGTGTGTGTGCTGGGGATTCTGTGTGTGTGTGTGTGTGTGTGTGTGTGTGTGTGTGTGTGTGTGTGTGTGTGTGTGTGTGTGTGTGTGTGTGTGTGTGTGTGTGTGTGTGTGTGTGTGTGTGTGTGTGTGTGTGCGTGCGTGTGTCTGAATGTGTTGACAAGGCCCAGTGGGGCGTTAATGGTGTCAGTGACATGTTGGTCGGCTGAGAGGCTGTGTGTGGTAATTGTGTCCAGCAGAGCAGAGCACGTGAATTCAGGGCACACGCACACATTCAGGGTAGTGGGCGTGCACACACGCACACACACACATTATGAGCACTACCTGGCTATTGGTGACTGTGAGAGATGTCAAGTGTAGAAGTTAGGCTAATGGCAACATATAATGTACGTGGGTGTGTGTGTGTGTGTGTGTGTGTGTACATGTTGTAATAAAATATCAATACTTGGCGCCGGTGTATCGATAATGTGTCGTGAGGGGAAGTGCGACGATTATCGCAATATTGATCATCTGTCCCACCACTTCTATCACGATTAGCTATGGGAAATCAGCCGATTGATCGATTTTATGTATATATATATATATACACTGTGTATATACACTGTATACACATACACATACACATACACACACACACATACAGAGATATGGGGGTGAATGTGTTCTTGTCAGGGATGAAGCTTCCTGTTCCACGGCAGAAGGGAGATCTCCTAATGAGTCCAGAATTATTCATGAGCCTGCTGGTCCTTTACAGGAACACTCTACTGCAGAGGAACCTGGACACCTGACACACTGTATGCACACACACACACAATACACACACACACACACACACACACACACACACACACACACACACACACACACACACACACACACACACACACACACACACACACACACACACACACACACACACACACACACACACACACACACACACACACACACAGTATACACACAACACATAACGCTGATGTGTATAATGAGGACACTCGTCACACAAACAAAACACACACACACACAATTTCAAAAGCAGCCGATCTACAAGCTTGCAGATCTGCTAGTTTCGGGTTGCACAACACTCATTGGAAAAAAAAGGCTACAACCCTGACCGCTAAACCTATATAACCTCCATCTAATCCTAATCCTATCCCCAACCTGAATAGTTTCCTAATTGTAAGCCTAATTCCCCAAGATCTCTTTTAACCACAAAACGGCCATTTCTCTGGTGAGGACCAGGGGAATTATTGTCCTCCTCACGATGCTATTATATTTCACGTTCTACTGCGGGGTACTGTACTTGTGGAGACGTCTTTTCTGTCTGTTTTCGCTTTCCGAAAAACGTTGATGTCCTCACTGCAGGTATAATACAAACGTGTGTGTGTGTGTGTGTGTGTGTGTGTGTGTGTGTGTGTGTGTGTGTGTGTGTGCGCGTGTGTCAGGGTCAGGCTGTGTTTTGGGGGGATTACAGCGGTTTGGGGTGGATATTTTTCCTCCCTCCTCCATCATCCATCCATACAGACGATGATGTCTCTGCTCTCTCCATCCCTCTACTCTCTAATCCCTCTGCTGTTTTTTTTTTCCTCTTCTCCTTTTCTCTCCTCCACCACTCCATTTCATCTCATTCCATTCCCCTTCCTCTCCCATTATCTGAAGCCACGTGCGCACAAACACGGATGTGCAAGCCCATACGCACTGCTAATCAGATGGTGCAGCTTGCGGTGTGTGCGCGTGCGTGCCTGCGTGCGTGCCTGCACGAGTGCGGGCGTAAAAAGTATTATTTTACACTTTGGCTATTCAAAAGTAGCAGATATACAAGCTCATAGCGCGGCACCGAGTGCCGCGCTACGAGCTTGTAGATCTGCTATTTTTGAAAAATCGTGAAAATGTGTGCAATTCTTTGAATATATATTGTTTTAAAGCGAACATTTTTAACACCAATCTTTGCTTCTTGGGTCCCTGGAACTAAATATTTTGATATACATATCATATAATTTTGGGGGTCCTTGACATGACAACGTCAAGGACAATGTCAAGCACCACTGATAAAGCAACATTAAGATTTTGTGAGTGATTGCGTGCGTGTGTGCGCATGTGCGTGAGACTAAGTTGGTTCTACTGCAATCTGTAAACAGTGGCTGACTGAGGCAAAACAAAAGCGGTGAAACATTCAAGGAGACAACAGTCAGTCATGTGTATTCCTGCACCGAGTGATCTTGGTACATACAGTAGACCCACTGTGCATATAAACTGTACCTTTAAACACATTTGAAAAACTGCTGCCACTTTGCTGCACAATTTGAAAATGCTTATGCTATTTGTCACAAAGGTTTTATACCAAGTGAATGCAACACATTGAAATATTGCTGGGATTGCTCCCATTTGTTTCAAAAGTATATCCCAAGCTAACTTTTCCTATGTGTATTTACTATTCATATAACTATTTATAACAGCAAATGCACAATTATTAAGGTTTTGTGAGCTAGTTTTCCTAAGTTGCAACCTACCACAGCTCTGCTTACATCATTTCTTTATTCCCTTTTACTAATTTTGTTTTTTTGCTCCACTTTTTCTTTGTCAATGTGAACGTATGTTTTCTCAAGCCAATACGAAAACAGTCCCTTTGAGTTGAATTGATACACGAGAGAGAGATACTACACAGAATGACAGAGAAAGAGAGAAACGGCAGCACAGAGGAGACAGCCAGCTTCCCATAGCAACCTCTGCTACGTGAAACAGCAACATACACGCACACGCACACGCGCACACACACACACACACACACACACACACGAGGCGCACACTGCATCACTCATAGCTTCATTAAATCCCATTCCTCACTACAGTAACTGCGTTCACTGCGTAGACTGTTAGACTGTGACTCACCAGGAGAAGGATAGCCTCATCACCAACACCATATTGCTTCTCAGACACGTTTCGCTCGCTTTCCCCTTCATTAACGACCACGGCCCACGACGGCTGCGCCGGTTATGTATTTCTAAATGCCGCGCTAGTTTTCTCGGCGTTACAAACCCGACAATTAAATTAGCGCCTGCCCATCATCGCGGGAATTCGAGCAGAACAGTGAGCGCAGTCGCTCTTGTTTTAAATAACGGGCGCGTTAATGAGAGAGAAATGAATGACGCTGGCCTTTTTCAGGCGCCAACCGGAGAGGAGCCGTGGCTGTTGGCACGCAAAGGACATAACATAAGAGCTCATTTGCAGCAACGTTAGTCCACTCACAAATGCTAATTGACCCTAATGGGTGTGACAGGGAGATGAAGATGTGCGGGGGGCTCTTGAAGCTGCTTCCGCATTGGCCCGAGCACAGAGCATTAACCCCTTTCAACCTTTTTTATCTCTGCGAGCCCCATTCTACACTGGTGTTAATCTAATGGAACCAAATGGACCCATAAGGGTTCCATTTTGTACACTCTTACAGTTACAGGCGTTAACTGTAAAGAGTTGGATATTGGACCGCTGAGAACCAGTGCACTAGTAGGCCTGAGACTGCAAAAAACAGAGCAACGACAATAGGCTCTACGCACAGCAGCCATATTGTGAAGACATTCACAGAGTGCTACCAATGATACTAATGAAGGCTCTGTTCCATTCTGGTCAAACAGCCCATATTGGCTCACTGGAAAAACTACACCAGTGCTACACCAGTGGGTCTAAAAGTTGGGTCCAGGGACCCTCATGGTCCCTTACGGGTGTGTAACTCTGAGAGTGTACAAATGGAACCAAATGGACCCTTACGGGTCCATTTGGTTCCATTTGTACACTCTCAGAGTTATGGGGGTCGTGGAAATTGAAAAATCTAAGAACCACTGTGCTACACTAAACGGAACAGAGCCTTGATTAGAGCCTATAACAGAAGAGGTGGGATGCACATTTTCACAAGGAATTCCAAATCTTCAAAAAGTTCGAAAATAGCACAAACGGCCGATGTAGAAGCTGACGATGTTGCCATGCGACGCGTCGCGAGTTTGTAGATCGGCTATTATCGCCATTTTGTCACATGACGAACGATATAGAGCTTAAATGGTTACATGGCCTCTGATAGGAGATACTTAGTAACAACAACACCCCTTCATGTCACTCCATCCGTTCCATTTTCGGAGACTGACGCGCTGCGCTTTTTTCTAAATCGCGCCTCCTCTTCCTACTCGCTCCGTCGCCGTGAAGGGTAAAAGAAAACAGCGACGCTAGCACAAAGTTTGGGCTGAGTTCTTTTCTTTTTTTTTGTGCATCTAATGAGGCGAGAAAACTGAGAGTTGAGGCAAAAAAAAAACTTTCCAGCCTTGAGTTCCTGCTGTCAAGGTGTTATTTCATCAGCGGGGCAGGAACAACTGGTGAATTATTGCTTATAAATAATCAGCTCTGTGCCATTAAAAATGACACACATACCAAACGAAATGCGCTGTAGCAGTATTAATATTAATTGGTGCTAATGGTATTGAGTTCTGTGATTTGAAGGGGTTTTGTGTTTTGTTTTTGTGTCGACTCGCATCAACTATGACCAACCGCAAACTTTGGGGCAATTGTGTTAACCCATTGAGACCTGAAGCCGATTCTACATGTCTCCTGAATCTCAACAGTATTCTGAAAAACTTATGTTTCTATATCAGTGTTGTTCAATCTTTTTCACGTCAAGCCGCAGACCCCCATCAAAATATTTTGTTCCAGGGACCCCCAGAAGCAAAGATTAGAGTTAAAAATGTTCGCTTAAAAATATATATATATTCAAAGATTTGCACACATTTTCACGATTTTTCAAAAATAGCAGATCTACAAGCTCGTAGCGCGGCACTCGGTGCCGCGCTATGAGCTTGTAGATCTGCTATTTTTGAATAGCCCAAAGTGTAAAATAATGCTTTTTAGCTCAAATCTAAAAATGACACAGTTCCAGGTCTTAATGGGTTAATAGGCTCTGTGCATATCTGTAGCCCCAGGTGTCCAGGAGGTGGCATACCTGTGGGCCTGTTCCGGTTCAGTGTCAGCTTCATCTGATAGACTCGGCTACAGGAGTTTAACAGGAAAACACAAATGTCACCTTTATGCGCGTTTCCCCGTTCAAATCTGCTGCCGAGCCAATCAAATGAAGCTATGGTCAAATGAACCAAAACAGGCAACAGGTGTGCCACCTTCTGGACACCTGGGACTATACTCTTCCATTGAGAGAAATTTTGACCCTGGTGTCGAGTAGGACACTGGTCAATGTCAAGTTATTTGAAGCAGACGGAGCACCAATCAGATTCGCCGCCGTCTTTATTGTAGTTTGGACATAGTAGCATTATCTCTCTCCACCGGCAGAGGAACCCAACAATTAAAGTTACCAATTGTAACTTTAACGGTCTCTGTAATAATGTGTCTTTGACGTTCACTTAACCCATTGAGACCTGAAGCCGATTCTACATGTCTCCTAAATCCCGACAGTTTTCTGAAAAACGTATGTTTCTATATCAGTGGTGCTCCATCTTTTTCATGTCAAGGACCCCCAAAATGATATGTATTTGGCCACGACCCCATCAAAATATGTTGTTCCAGGGACCCCCCAGAAGTAAAGATTTGAGTAAAAAAATTCGCTTTAAAAATACACATATTCAAAGATTTTCACACATTTTCACGATTTTTCAAAAATAGCAGATCTACAAGCTCATAGCGCGGCACTCGGTGCCGCGCTATGAGCTTGTATATCTGCTATTTTTGAATAGCCCAAAGTGTAAAATAATGCGTTTTAGCTCAAATCTAAAAATGACACAGTTCCAGGTCTTAATGGGTTAACAAGCCGTTTGTACAAACCCTGTTTTATATTTGGACACGGATGCCGACGGCTGAATGCTAGAGGCGACCGTGCATTAATCAAACGTTTGTTTGGGCGACTCCGTTTCTAAAGTCCAATACTCTGACTGTACTGTCGAGTATTGTACTACAGTATAATCCCTCCCAAGCTGCAAATTGTGCTTGGTGCGTTGGCTATGGCCAAAAACACATAACAACCGTCTTATTATCAGGAGAAGACAGGCAGTAATAATGAGTGCGTCCTGAGCTGAGTGACTGCCACTCTTTGAGCCTTCAAAGCGAGTCGCCTAATTAAAGGCTGCTTTGTGACTTTGTCACTTTTTTTTTCTTTTTTTTTTTCTTTTGCACTGGTGATTAGAGGACGGTGGTTGGGGCGGGGATCCGTCAGCTAATTGTGGGTGGTGCATGCCGTAAATATCATCTAAGAAGCCTTTCGCGAGTGTTTTGCGGCGGAAACGTGCGTTCGCGACGTCGCCCCCAGGTTCTTCTCTTGCTCTGCTCGACGATTACAAATCACTCTCCTGGCTTCCATGAAAAGTAACTCTCCCATATGAACTCATCAACACTGGTTCAGAGACAGCTTGGCTGTTTAAAAATGCAGATTTCTCTGCCTGTGATTTCCAGTAATTAAGAATCTGGGAGCAGAGCGTCCTTGGCGCCGAGGACAAGTTCAGTGAAACTAGAGCCCCCCCCCACCCAATGCTCTTTAGAACAGATTTGACTAATGGCAGGGCTACATTAGCCCCTTGTGGTCTGTTTCTTATAAACAGACCACTCCCTCCTCCCCTCCACCTCACTACTGCCATACATCTCCAAGACAGGGGCTACGCTGTCGTATTTGGGCCATCTCTAATTGTCCCACTAATCTGCCCGGTGCTAAATGACCCGGAGAAACTCTCTGTCCCCTTGGGCAGGCTTAGCCCGCTGATTGGAGACTGGAGACTTTTATGTTTTGCTTGGCACATAAAAAAAAAAAAGAAACACACGCGCACACACACACACACACACACACACACACACACACACACACACACACACACACACACACACACACACACACACACACACACACACACACACACACACACACACACACACACACACACACACACACACACACACACACACACACACACACACACACACACAGGCTGCTGATGGAAAGCCTACAGAACTATTGAAAATGTAATTAAGGTCCAGCAGCAGCTTTTAAACGGTTGACTAGTGCAGAAACAAACTGCACCCTTCAGACAGGCCAAAACTTCCATACATTGGAAATGAGCGCTTCGATCGATAAGCGTGGCGCTTTCTTTCTTTCTTTCTTTCTCTCGGAGACGGGCGACTTCAAAGGAAGACAAAAAACGAGCTGCCTTCGCCGACTTGCCGACCGTTTCTCATTTTCCCCGGGGAGAGCCACGGGCGGCTCTGTGTTCCGGTGTTTGTTTGGGAAAACAGGGGCCAATGGAGACCTCTCTCCTCCCCGTCTCTCTCTTAGAATCATTTGTCAGAGCAATTTCATCTGTTGTTGCTATAGTCCAATCACGCTCAATTACTGGCTGAAGCCGACCGCGGCGGCCATTTCACACGGACACACACTGACTCTGCCACACAATCACTTTTTATCATAAAGCCATCTAATTTAATACAGCAATTGGGATGCATGGAATCTTTTCACAAACATCTTTTCGCAAACAAGCCTATGGGGCGAGTGATTGAGCAATTATCGGGAACAGATTCTGCGAGCCCCCCCGGTGGGACTTTCTGTTCCCGGCGTCGGCCGGCTGGCTGAGACCATTAGAAGTATTCTTTACTACTACAGTATGTCTCTCTCTCTCTCTCTCCCTCTCACGCTGTCTCTCTCTCTCTATCTCTATCTCAACAGTATTCTCAAAAACGAATGTTTCTATATCAGTGGTGCTCAATCTTTTTCATGTCAAGGACCCCCAAAATTATATGTATTTGGCCGCGGACCCCCATCAAAATATTTTGTTCCAGGGACCCCCAGAAGCAAAGATTTGAGTAAAAAATGTTCGCTTTAAAAATATATATATATTCAAAGATTTGCACACATTTTCACGATTTAAAAAAAATAGCAGATCTACAAGCTCATAGCGCGGCACTCGGTGCCACGCTATGAGCTTGTATATCTGCTATTTTTGAATAGCCCAAAGTGTAAAATAAAGCTTTTTTAGCTCAAATCTAAAAATGACACAGTTCCAGGTCTTAATGGGTTAAACCAAACTTCAGAACGGGTAGGAGTCCATCCCTGTCTGTCTGACAGCATAAAACACACCCAACGCTTTCAAAACGCCACCTCACCACGCTCTCCGCTGATAAATATTCATGATAACAGCCTGAAAACCAGCTGTTTCTCTCCAATTAAAGACCTTGAGATCGGCAGTTTTGCCAATAAGTTGTTGCCTTTTTGTTTGTTAAATTAATGACCCAGTAAAACATGTGAAAACAAGCATAAATAAATAAAAGCCATGCAAAGATACAGAGATTGGGTGTAAGGGCTAACTGTCCGTTTCAGTAGCAATAGTCTGTTTCCCTGAGACTCTAGTCTTAGAGAATCTTTAGAGAAATGAATTGTACTTTTTTTCACGTTGCGACCCATTGTGAGCTTGTAGATCGGCTATTTTTGGTGAACGTTCCCCCCAGAATAGGTATGCATGGGATTCAAGTACAGTAGTTAAGCAGGGATGAAGTCCCTTCCCACCACCGTGGAGACGTGAGTTCAAATCCTCCATGGTGTCTGTGTATGCAGCTTTGCCGGGTGCTTTGATAGACTCAGTGCATAACTGTAGGGAGACCAGTGTTGGAAAGTAACTAAGTACATTTACTTAAGTATTATACTTAAGTCAAATGTTGAGGTATTTGTACTTTACTTGAGTATTTCCAATTTCCAATACTTTTACTTCTACTCCACTACATCTCAGAGGCAAATATTGTACTTTTACTCCACTACAATAATGTATAAACTTTAGTTACTAGTTACTAGTACTTTTCAGATATAAACTATGATATAATCATAATGAAACATACATGAACCACTTTAGCCATATTTTATACATAGGCTATTTGAAAATAGCAGATCTACAAGCTCACAACGCGTCGCATCGCGACGCGTTGTGAGCTTGTAGATCTGCTATTTTCAAATATTTAGTACTTTTACTTTTGGTACTTTAAGTACATTTTGATGCCAAAAGTAAATGTTTAATTCTGGACTTTTACTCGTAACAGGGTATTGTTATATTGCAGTATTGGTACTTTTACTTAAGTAAAGAATTGGAGTACTTTTTCCACCACTGAGGGAGACCACCTCCAAGTGCTGCAGATGTAATTAGAATAATATCCAGATAGTAGCTCTGTAACACCGCTCTGTTCAGATACTTCACTTCATGTGAAGGCGAGAGCCACACATGAGTTCAGCACTTTGACACTTCTGTGTCAAGCTTGTCAAACGTGTCAATCATTCATGAGCGGTTGATGAGGTGGCTGCGGGGGGGGGCAGGTGAATACGTTTTCCGGAGATGTATTATATATCAGACAAACGTTTCCACTGCTCCGTCTATAACCTCTGGCGACGGAAAAGGTTTTGTCGTGACATGATCTGAAACAGGCTGGCAACTCAAAGAGAGAGAGAGAGGAAACCCCGGTGGGGATGCTGCTGAGGTTGCACATAGTTTACCTGCTCTCCCACGAATATATCTTTTCACCACAACAGAACCCTCTCCTCGACAGTGGAGGAAAGTAACACAATTCAATTACTCAAGTACTGTACTCGAGTACAATTCTGAGGTATTTTTTACTTTACTTGAGTATTTTTATTTTTTTATTTTTTTAAACATCTGTTCATTGCAGTTTTTTTTCAGTGAACAATAACAGGATTTGAACAGATAAACGAAATACCACAATACAAAAAATAAATGAAATTAGAATCAAATTAAATATCATACTTTTTAGTCCTCTGCAATCATTTCACAGCTTTAGTTACTAGTTACTTTGCAGATTTAGAGTTTTATTATTACAAAATAATCAATTAAGCACAATTTTATTGAGGATGTATGCTTTGGTACTGCAAATACATTTTGACACCAACAATACCTTATAGTACTTTTGCTCAAGTAAATATTTGAATACAGACCTTTTTACTTGTAACAGGACTTTTGATATGGTGCTATTGCTACTTTTACTGAAGTAAAATATCTAGCTCTTCCACCAACTGCCCCTTGGGGAACGATGCCCGGGCATCGGCAGAAAAAATAAACATCTGAATTGAAGTGCGATTTGATCTAGGATGGAGGGCTGGGTGGGGAGGAGGGTGGAGACAGAGAGAAGGGCTGTTTGCAGAGAGAGTACTTGCGGGGCTGGCTCACTGACATCCTAGGCCAGTGGTTCTCAAACTTTTTCATGTCAAAGACCCCCAAAATGATATGTATTTGGCCGCGGACCCCCATCTCAAAATATTTTGTTCCAGGGTCCCCCCAAGAGCAAAGATTTGAGTTACAAATGTTCGCTTTAAACAATATATATTTTCAAAAGATTTGCACACATTTTCACAATTTTTCAAAAATAGCAGATCTACAAGCTCGTAGCGCGGCACTCGGTGCCGCGCTATGAGCTTGTATATCTGCTATTTTTGAATAGCCCAAAGTATAAAAGGTTAAAGTGGTTAAAATGATTGTGATGCTATATTAACACATTTTGCGCATTTTGCCCCCCAAGGACCCCTGGGGGTCCCCGGACCCCACTTTGAGAACCAATGTCCTAGGCAAACGTCCCTGTCGATCTATAAGAAGTGGCGAAAACTTTCCCCTTCTCTGTCAGCTCTCAGCAAACTAGCACTCTGCCCCCCCCCCCCCCCAAACCATGCCCTCTCACTTCCACTGGGGGGGGAAACGGGGGGGCCTGTAATTTATGCTCCCGGAGCCTGCTTGCTCTCGAGACTAAAGCAAAGACTCCGAGAGAGAGGCAAGAATTAATTATGACTAGTCGTCCTATCTTAATTAAATCTTTTCACATCACAGATTTCACAAAACAGAGGCTTAAATATCAACCTCATCTTTTGGATGGGGTTGGCGGCTGAAAATGTCTCACATCAAGATTATCAACGGTAGGCTGTAAACGCACCCCCCCCCCCTCCAGGATTAGGCTCTTATAACAGAGGAGGCGTCAGCATCCATCACTCCACAGAACAGTGTCTCATTATCCTGCCTGCTTTTTATTTTTTGTTGTGGAGTAAAAAAAAGTACAATATTTCCCTCTGAGATGTAGTGGAGTAGAAGTATCAAGTCTCGAAAAATGGAAACACTCAAGTAAAGTAAAAGTACCTCAAAGTTGTACTTTAAGTTACAGCACTTGAGTAAACGTACTTAGTTACTTTCCACCACCGGTTGGGAGGGGGGTTTATTTTTAACTCATTAACACTTGCGTGACTAAGCCATCAATATGACCGATTTTGAGAATTGAAAGTGGATTATCTTCTCTCATGAAGCTCTGAGAAACGCATTTGTGTCACTTTTTGATTTGAGCTGAAAAGCATTATTTTATACTTTGGCTATTCAAAAATAGCAGATATACAACCTCGTAGCGCGGCACCGAGTGCCGCGCTATGAGCTTGTAGATCTGCTATTTTTGAAAAATCGTGAACATTTTTGCAAATCTTTGAATATATATATTTTTAAAGCAAACATTTTTTACTCAATTCTTCGCTTCTGGGGGTCCCCTCCCCGGAACAACATATTTTGAGATGGGGGTCTGCGGCCAAATACATATACATGTGGGGGTCCTTGACATGAAAAAGTTTGAGAACCACTGATATAGCAACATAGGTTTTTTCAAAAAAAACTGTTGGGATTTAGAAGACATTTTGTAGAATGGGAACCTCAGGTCTTAAAGGCTTGAAGTTACAGCACTTGAGTAAACATACTTAGTTACTTTCCACCACCGGGTTGGGAGGGGGGTTATTTGAATGATGATTTGTCATCGAGGGCAACGCTCGTTGCCCTTCCTGAGTACACAGTATAGCTCCAAATGAGCGACTGCACTCCGTACCCTTGTTGTTGGTTTTTTCTTTTTTCCACTTGCCAACTGTTTGTAGAGACTCAGCAGAAGCTTACGCAAGCATCTCACCCCGCGGAGGACGAGGAGTTCAGTGGGTGGCGAGAGCTTTTTTCGTTTGTTGTTGTCGTTTTTTGTTTTTTTCCTCCACCAAAAGGATAGAGAAACAAATTACCCCGAGTTCTGACACGCCTCCCTCCAACCCGTCAGCCTTGGTCTGACAAGAGGTGGCCCCGTAGCCTCACCTCACCCAAGTGTGGCCAGATACTGTGAGAGAAACAAGCAACCAGGTCTAGGAAAAAACAGCCCAAAAGAAGCGACTGTGGGCGCACGTGAGCACTTTAACATAATACATCAGCTATTTGAAAATAGCAGATCTACAAGCTCACAACGCGTCGCGATGCGACGCGTTGTAAGCTTGTAGATCGGCTATTTTCAAACAAAATCTTGCGGGGGAACTTATAATAAGCAGATCTGGCAACCCTGACCTCACCTCGCCTCGCCGGCCTCAACGAGCACACACTGGAAAACAACACTCGGCTTAAAAAACATTAAAAAGTGTCAGACGTGTGGGTCTGAGACCAGTGGTGGAAATTAAACTCTGTATATTTATTTACTCTTAAGTACTTTACTTAAGTACAATTTTGAGGTGCTTTACTTGAGGATTTTTTTTTTTTGGACGCTTTAAAATTCGACTCCTATTTTATACGTAGGCTATTTCGGAAATAGCTGATCTACAAGCTCACAGCGCATTGCTAGAAGACTACTTTTATTTTGTTGCCAATGTACTTTTTTTTTACTAAAGTCAAATTTTGAATGCAGGCCATTTACTTTTAGATTTTCTTTTCATATCGTCTCTGTCAGGTGGAAACCATTATGTCCAAAACTGTTTTTTTTGTGTGGCGAAAGTAGCAGATCTAAAAGCTAGCTTGTGGATCTGCTACTTTTGATTATTTTATGTGACACTGTAGTATGTATGGTCACGTAGGGCATTCATTTACAAAAAAAAAACTCGAATAGAGGTTTCTGCCCCGACAGCAACATCACAATATTGTGGTATTGCTACTTTCACTATAAGTAAACATTCTGAGTAGTTCTTCCACCACTGCTCATTTGAACCGGCCCGTGCAAAATGGTGCGTGGAGGGACTGAGTACACTTCCAACATCTTGTAACCATACACTGACAGAGTGCACAGACGCAAAGACAATTATAGAAGAAGAGCCGGCCGGGGGGCAAGTTCTTGGCTTTGGTGATCAGATCCACTCTGTTCTCTCTTTTTGAGCCGCTCGGACTGCAATAAAACCAAGAAACGATGTGACGTTTGACAAGACCCTCGACAGCTCCTCGTACTGTGGAGACCGCACAGACCACAAGATGCATACACCAGGCTAAAGAGAGCAGAGGGCCGTGATTCCCCCATGCTGCAGTAATTGTTGACACACACAGAGATGAGGGCTTTGTTGTGACATGCCCGGGCTGCAGAATAATCCTGCAGACAGTCAACAATGGGGCAAGTCAGGACCGGGAAAGATCGATGGTGGTTGGATATCAACGGACCATGAGAGAGACACACACACACACACACACACGCGCGCGCACACGAACACACGGCTGCAAGCTCAGCTCTCTGGAGCAGCCGTCTGAGAGCTGCCATCTGCAATCCGTTACATCAATGCCTCATCTGATGGAATTAAACCACTTAAACCCCCTGCTTAATTGACCCCTTGGTCAAGTCCCGCCCCCGTACGTGGTTGGTGCCCCTCTTCGCACCCATTGGTTTCCGTTTCTACGGTTGGACAAAAATCCTTTCTCTCCATCCACACTACCACTGAAATAACATACTGTAGCTATTTTTGAATAGCCAAAGAAATCTTAAAATGACAAAGAAATCTTAAAATCCCGGCCCTTAAAGGGTTAATTGGGGGCCCATTTGCAAAATCCTCGCGGCACCACCCACCAGTGGGTCCGCGACCCACAGGCTGGGGAAACCACCTGTATACAGAATAGTGAAGCGAGGCAGCAGCAGCAGCACCGGGGGTGGCAGGCGATGCGCGGCGGCCTCCAGAGCAGAGCCCCCCCCCGACTGCCCACTTCAAAAGGCAGCCTGCTCCAGGGGGCCCTGAGGTCATTATTTGCAGACGTTTCCCCCCCCCCCCCCCCCACACAAAAAACACTGGCGGTCATGAAGAGAGAGAGATTCACTGAGGACTTACCATCTGCAGGCTGGGCCGGCGTGAAGACGTGAGGAGGCTTGTCTGGAAGAGATAAAAACAAGAGAGAAATAGCTTTTTAGTTTTGGTGGTGGGTGGGGTGGGGGGGGTAGAATAACGGACGTCCCATGGGTGAATTGAAAATAATTGAGTTGCCACAAAAAAAAAGAGAGGAAAGACATAGACGACGTGCTTTTGTGCAGTGGTGGAGAGTTACTAAGTATATTTACCCAAGTACTGTACCTAACTACACTTTTGAGTATTTATAATATTTTTTTATACTGTACTTCACTACAACTCAGGGGCAAATATTGTACTTTTTTAATCTGCCGCAATTATTTGACAGCTTTAGTTACAAGTTACTTTGCCGATTTAGACTATTAACCAATTAAGCCCCATTTGACACTTGAGCTATTCAAAAATAGCTGATCTACAAGCTCACAACGCGTCGCATCGCGGCACCTCGCAAGCTTGTACATCTGCGATTTCTGAAAGCTTTGAAAACTTTCCAAAAATCGTGTGAAATGGAACATTCTGCATTTCGGCACTTTAAGCATTATTTTGATGCCAATACTTTTATACTTTCACTCAAGTCAAATTTTGAATACAGGCCTTTTACTTAACAGCATATTTTTATATTGTGGTATTGCTACTTTTACTTGAGTAAAACTACTTCTTCCAACCACTGCATGTGTGTGCGTGTGTATGTGTGAAACATGCTCTAATGGTGTGTCTGAGTCCAGGAGGAACCCAGCTGAGCTAATCAGCAGGGGGGGGGGACAGTTTTTCACTGATAGCACAGACATTGTCGTTTTGTCTTTTGTGTTGTTTTTTTAACATGATTTTCTTTTCCCCCCAAAACCACAGAGACTGTTCTCACATCATGACAGAGAAATGAGACCTGGGACTCTGGAGCGCAGCGCTCGGCAGTTATTATATAAAAAAAAGATGGGGCTCGTCTTTAAAAATTCACAGATGTGATGACAGGTACCAGTGTATGCTTCAATGACTGATACGCTCACTGGCGGGCAGAAACCTCCTAACTACATGTTCTGACTTTTTGTGTTTTTTCCTGAATTAACGCCCTACTTGATCAGACACACAAAAGCATCAAAAGTAGCAAGAAAGAATCTACAAACTCAAAAGAATCACGTTTTGAGCTTGTCGATCTGCTACTTTTGCTATTTGAATCCTGAAAAGTAACAGTTTTTGGACATGTGAGGTTTCCACCCGACAGAGAGATGATCTACGTATTTCAACTTGAATTGTTTTATTTTTCTTTTCTTTTTCTTAAAGGAAGCCCTACTTCGCAAGAGGAACTATTTATGAAACATTTTGAAACTGAAAGTGAATGTGGTTAAGTGCGCCTGTGGGTTTTATAAATATGTTTAGTATTAACAGAGCTACATACTGTAACTACAGGTTCTTTTTTTCCTTGTCCTGAAAAGGGACACTTTTGGACATACAAGGTTTCCACCCGACAGTGACTATATACTATTATATATATATTCCATTATATATATATATATTTATAACTACAACCCCCCCCAAACAAAATGCTGAATCAATCACTTGCTTCCCCCGCTATTGTATCAGATGACATGACGTCTCTCTCCCACTAACACCCTGAGGATAATGACATAAGCCTGGAGACTGTTAAACATGACCTCCCCTGTCCTGTCCAGTGATTACATCTGGACTGACGCTCACGAGGATATCCAATCTGGAACGTATTTTCATGTAATAAAACGTTAGAACCAATCTGTATGGAAGAGAATGTTAATACAATACAACTAGTGGTTGGAGACATTCCATTGAGACATTTAGACTGGTAGGTCTAAATGTAAGCGTCCTTGGGTTTCAGAAAGGCGCTATATAAATTGAAGTTATTATTATTATTATTAATATTATTAGGTGTCGGGTAGACAAGTAGTACTGCCTAAAGCTAATGAGTGTAATATCTCCCTGCTCCGACCACATTATTCCTTTCCATGCCACGCAACAAAGACCCGATGTGATTGGCCAGTAGTCACTGTGATTGGCAGTTCTTCCCCATATTTTTACGATACGATGGGAACTATCTACCTGTGATGTGACAATAAAGCTGATTCTGATTCCCTGCTTCCAACTTATTCCTCACGCTTTCGCAATATGCCTAGACACTAACCTCACAGAAAACTCTGACTAAACCTAACCTTAACCCTAACCCTTAACCTCACAAAAAACTATGCATAACCTCAAACTCACACTGACGTTTGTCGGGAAAATGCTTGGGAAGAAAAAAGAAAAGAGGACACCAGTGTTTTTCAGTGTGTAAAGTCCCATGCAGTCACCCTCAGAGGGTCAATGTTCACACTGAGTTAAAGCCATGCTCATGGGATAGCAAGATGCATATCAGTACAAGAGCACAATATCACTCAAAGCAGCCGAACCTGACCAACCAGCCACCAGCAACAGATCCATGTCAGATGGAGAAGGACATGAGGTTAGAAGAACGCGCGCGCGTGTGCGTGCGTGTGACAGAGGCATGCTGGGTAACAGAGGTAACAGAGGGGGGGGGGGGTTGTCCGTGAGGTTAACAGAGCGAAATGCTTTGGCGGCGGACGGGGCTGCCTGCAACCGGCTCGGCACACAGCACAGCGCCTGGGTTGGCGTGTGTCCCTCCCCCCAGCCCCCCCCCCCCCATACCTCCACCCGTACCCTCTTCCCATCCTCCGACTCCACACCATCTGCACTCTTCCGGTCGCAGACACTAAGCAGAGACGCGGCGAGCTGTCTGTCTGCGACGCCCGCAGCATAGCAAACACCCCCTACCCACCCACCCCCCACCCCCACTTCACCGTCGTCTGTTGCACAGAGAGGGCGAAAAAAGGCTATTTCAAATCAGGTTTAATGAATGACGGTAAAAAAGCCATCACATCATTTAGTCGGCTAACACTTTCGTTTCCTCGTTTAGTTCACTTTAGTTTTGTTTTATAAAGCCGGGGCTCCATCATCATCATCATCGTCATCATCATCATGGACGGGAGCCGAGCCGAGCCGGGCCGAGCCGAGCTCTCTGCACTCGCTCGCCCTCTTCGCCTACACAACAACAACCCATCGGCATCCCAGCGCGTCGTCACGCGGGCCAGTTTTAAATTTAGGCTCACTTAAAATTACTTGTCAACACCGGCGGCTTGCGGGGGCGAGCAAGCAGTGCAAGAGAGGGAGAGAGAGATAGAGAGCGAAGGAGAGAGAGAGAGAGAGAAAGAGAGAGAGAGAGAGAAAGAGAGGAGTGGAGAGGCGAGGCTGTTGCAGAGGTTGAATAATGAAGTGTCGACTGAGGCTGTTTTCCAGTCAGTCATGACAGTAACTGATTTCCATCTGGGAGGATTTTTTAGAAAAATAGAAAAATAAAAAAGGCAACGCGCCCGGGAGAGAGAGCGCACAAGTGGAATGTAGGCAGGCGTAGGGTACACGCCATTAACACAAAACACACACACTCTGTCACACTCCCTCACATGTATACGCCACTAGAGTGTGTATATTTACACAGAGAGAGAGTGAGAGAGAGAGAGAGAGAGAGAGAGAGAGAGAGAGAGAGAGAGAGAGAGAGAGAGAGAGAGAGAGAGGGAGAGAGACACACACACGCACACGCACACACGCACACACACACACACGCACGCACACACACAAAAGCAAACACAGGTGCTCCACAGAGCCACAGAAGAGAATGATGAACGGAGACGTTTAGATAAACCAAAACGATTTCTTCTCATTTCCATAACCAAAGGACGAGATAAGGTCTTCCCATAAACATATCGCTCCATCTCTCTCTCTCTCCACCAGGCAAAGTCTGTGTGTGTGTGTGTGTGTGTGTGTGTGTGTGTGTGTGTGTGTGTGTGTGTGTGTGTGTGTGTGTGTGTGTGTGTGTGTGTGTGTGTGTGTGTGTGTGTGTGTGTGTGTGTGCGCAAACGTCACGAGACGGCGATCAGTCAACCCAAATCTTCTATAGGTCGATACATGTCTGACCGTGACATTTAAGCATCTGCCTGAGATTATAGAGCGTAAATATGTATGCGATATATTCTCTTCTATAACAGGATTGGCGAGCATTCACGCGTGCGCGCGCACGTGCGTGTGTGTGTGTGTGTGAGTGTGTGTGTGTGTGTGGACATGCTTCCCTCCACACTGTGACAATGGAAATTGCTAATCAGAGATTCTACGCAACCTTCCCCCACCCCACCTCATCCAGCTGTCCTCCAACACAGCCAAATCCTGAGTGTCAATTTAACTCGGAGAGATTTAAAAATGGACCCTTAAAGAGGGGCTTACAGCAGAGGTCTTCAACAGGGGGTCCGGGACCCCTAGGGGGTCCCCAGAGTTACTACAGGGGGTCCGCCAAATCTTTGTGTGATCTTTACATTAACCACTTCAACCAAGCATCCCTATTCTCAGGAGAACTTTAGCCGAAAATAGCAGATCTGCTATTTTCGGCAAAGTGGTTTAGTATAGGGGGGAAAAAGAGCAGGCTAAGTACAGAGTGAAAGGTCAGGTATACTAAGTATTGTTTAAGCGCATGGTTAAATGTCTGGAAATACACATTAACATGACAGTGCTGTGAAACAAGTCTATGAAGCTGCCTATGAAATCTATGAAAAAATAATATTATTTTATACAATATATAATGGGGGTCCCTGCTTTATCTCGCTCTCAGCCAAGGGGTCCTTGGCCTGACAACGTTGAAGACCCCTCCCCTGGCTTACAGGGTTTAGTGGGTGGCAATGTTGGTTGGTTCCCAGTAAAATCCATGTTGTAACTGTGAGAGAGTATCCATTTGTACTCTCTCAGAGTTACAAATGGATAAATGAACACAGATTTGACTGTATGGGTCTGTCCGTCGTCCCGATTACTCTGGAAGTCAGGTATCTCAAAAAAGACTTACTTGATGGCTAATAATAAAATATGTTATAATTGTTATACACCCCCCTGCATGGCTGCACTTTTGGATTCTTAGACTTGCTACACTCAGTTAAATTATCACCATGAATTTTACAGTATAGCTATAAATAGTGCTCCTTCCATTTCTCTCTCTCTCCATCTCTTCCTCTGTCTCGCTCGCTCAATCCCTGTCAGATTGAGGCTGCGCTCTAAACTGAGTTTGTATTTAAATCTAATAGAATCTGTCTGGATTAAATTGATTCCTTAACACAGCGAGGTTACAAATGAACTTCCCCCGCTGTCAGGATGAGACGGAAGGAGGGAATGTGAGACAAAGAGAGAAAGACAGAGAGAGAGGGGTTTGAAGATTGCAAAAAGGTGCTTTTTTAAGGTTACTTCTAATCAAGATCTAATACAGCAGCAGGGCTTTGGAGACTTAATTGATTCGAAAAACATCACAGCCACAGAAAAGATAGAGACAGAGAGACAGAGAATCGGGAAAGAGCTTGAGGGTGTCACTTGCCAAAAAACAACTTATCTATAAGCTAACAACGCATCGTATAGCGATGCGTTGTTAGCTTGTAGATCAGCTGTGTTTGGCCAGGGACACTGTCATATTTACATAGTAATTCATTTCAAGAGCCAGAAAAGTTAGAATAGAAAGAAAAAGCCGAATAACTCGGAGGAACAACGGCACACACGTACTGGCCAGACGTCACATCATCCCCCGAAGAACATCGTGCTTTAATAAATATCACAAATAAATAAATAAATAAGCATCACTGTCACAACCCTTACAGCATGGAAATGGCTGTTTTTCAGCCGGTTCCGCCTAGCCAATTTATTTAAGAACTCTCTCCTCGTGACAGTTTTGTTTGCGATGCTATAATCCACCGAGCGGCTGCTAGCCAAAGGGAAAGTGTTTTGCAAAAAAGTCTTTGCATGAGTAATTCTTTGTTTCTGGGGAAGTGTTAAGAGCACATTTCACCTTTCACACACACTCATAACCGGTGACAGTGTGTGTGTGTGTGTGTGTGTGTGTGTGTGTGTGTGTGTGTGTGTGTGTGTGTGTGTGTGTGTGTGTGTGTGTGTGTGTGTGTGTGTGTGTGTGTGTGTGTGTGTGTGTGTGTGCGTGCGTGCGTGCGTGTTCTGTCTAATCCTAAACAGTGAATATAAGTCAGCAATAACAAAGGGAAGCAAGTGTCAGGTACAATAGAACACCTGTGTGTTAAATGTGATACAGAAGGTGTTTGGTTCAATCTGCTCGTGGTGACAGTTTTAAGCATCCAAAGGGACTGCCGGGAAAACTGTCATTGTGGAGCGGAGGAGGAGGAGGAGGAGGAGGAGGAGGGGGAGGAGGAGAAGGAAAAAAAAAAGAGAGACAGATGAGTTAAGACAGAGCCAGGAGAGATGTTTTTTTTCTCTTTCTTTTTTTTCGTTCCCGCAGGCAGCTCTCTCTCAGAACAACAACAACCCTCGCAGAACGCCCATGAAATAGTCTGTGAAGTGGACACGGCACCACCGGCGCCGCGCGGCACCACAAAGGTCACTCGTTTTGCGGGCCCTAAAACGCTAAGTGCCACAGCAGTGACCATGAGAGAGAGAGAGAGAGAGAGAGAGAGAGAGAGAGGAAAGAGTGGAAAGAGACTGGAGACCGGTGCACCCGGCACCCCCACCACACTACCCAAGACAATTTAACCCATTAAGACCTGAGGTCGCGTCTAAAAAAATCAAAATCCTAACAATTTTTCGGGAAAAAATATAAAAACATAATTTTCACGATTTTTCAAAAATAGCAGATCTACAAGCTCATAGCGCGGCACTCGGTGCCGCGCTATGAGTTTGTATATCTGCTATTTTTGAATAGCCAATGAAATCCAAAGTGACACAGATGCGTTCCAGGTATCAATGGGTTAAGGCCGATAACTGCTGAGAGTGGGTGGGGGGGGTGGCGAGGGAGTTTAGATGGGGGGGTTCAGGGGAGTGATATCCGTACCCATGGGAGTGCCCTTTTCGCCCCTCCTCCAAAGGCATTTAATCGGGGCTACTTTATCCCACAGTTCAAAGTAAATGCCACGGCTTTGGAGGGGGGGCACATCAGTGGGCCCGCTGTAGACGGAAGGAGGGAAGCGGCGGTGGAAAAGAAGTACTCGAGAGTTTCTTTTACTCAAGTAAAGGTAGCAATACCACAATGTAGAAATACTCTGTTACGTAAGTAAAAGTCACATCGTGTCACAGTGCGATGTGATGCGATGTAAGCTTTCAAATAGCCTAAGTACAACATATAGGTTAATGTATTTATTACTTTTTCTTCCTTTATTGATAGATACAGTATAGACTGACAGGAAATGGGGAGAGAGAGAGAGATGGGATGTGACACGCAGCTAAGGTCGTCGAGATCGGGATTCGAACCCGCGACGCGCATTAGCGGCCTAGGTGCCCGGACCGCTACGCCAGCCGTCCGGGCCAGTTAACGTATGTTTTGTATTAATTTAAATCTGCAAGTAACTAGTACCTAAAGCTGTCAAATAACTGTAGCGAAGTAAAAAGCACAATATTTTTTTCCTTAGAGAAGTAGTGGAGTTTATAAGTAATAAATGATAGAGAAATGGACATACTCAAGTAAAGTAAAAGTACCTCAAAATTGTACTTAAGTGCAGTACTTTGAGTAAATGTACTTTCCACCAGTGTCCGCTGGACGAGGTAGAGAAGGAAGGATGGAGTGTGATGGGGAGGGAGGGAGAGAGGGAGGGAGGGTGACTTTAGCTGCTGAGATGTCTCTAAACTGCGGGCCGGCGGGTGGTGTAGATAAGGGTTGGTTGCGAGGGGTCAAGTGAGGAGGGAGAGGGAGAGGGGTGGGGGGGTTGGGGCGGGCGTTTTCCGGCGGACTCATTTTCGACAAGGACGTTCGGGTTGCACGAACCATCGTAGGTTGTCCCCGCAGGCATTCTGTGGCACCACGTCAACCCCATTCTCTCTCTCATATACACATGCGCACACGCACGAACACACACACACACACACACAGTCTCCTTGCTCTCCATCTCTCTGCCCCCCCCCCCCTCCCTTTCTTTTCTGAAAACTATGAATGATGGAAGCTTGGACAAAAACTGATTTCACCCACTTCTTTTACACCTGCAAACCTGTGATGTGACAATAAAATAAGATTCTGAATCAGATTCTGACAAGTATGAAGTGACAAGGTGTTTTGTTCTACGTAATAGGAGAGCATGCTGCAACACTGAGCAAAAAGCAGACCAGAGTTGTGTGCGCGTGCGTGCGTGTGTGTTTGTATTACTATACTTGTGAGGACCAAACGTCAAAAGTAAAGCATAATTTGAGAAATAGATGTTGTTGTGAGGACCGTTTTCCTGGTCCTCGCAAGAAAAAAATGTGTTTTATGGTAGATTTATTTTTGAGAGATACAGTACGTTTACAATTAGTAAAAGATTCAGGTTGGGGTTAGGATTAGGATTAGACATTTAGAGGTTAGGTTTAGGGCTCGGGTTGTCGAATTTTCCCATTTTATACTGTTGTGCGGCGATGGCTAACACCGTAAAATAGCCGATCTACAAGCTCACAACGTGTCGCAGCGCGACACGTTGTGAGCTTGTAGATCTGCCATTTTTCGGCTTTAGACTTGCGGTTAAAAATGCCCCAAAGAAATCATAAATCAATCATAAAATCGGCTTCCTAAAATGTTGATGTCCTCGCAAGTATAGTAGTACAAACGTGTGTGTGTGTGTGTGTGTCTGTGTGTTCGTGCGCTCGGGGCCCCCCCCCACAAACGTACAATTGTTGAGGAAGAGGAGCACGGCGAAGCCCAGCGTGGAGGTGGCCAGCAGGATGAGGCAGATGTTGCACGGGATCATGAAGTAGCGCACCACCAGGGAGACCTTGTGCTGGTACATGCGCTCCCGCTCCTGAGGCGGCGGCGACGACGGGTAGCCGCGGCACCCGCTCATGCTCCACTCCGGGGAGCCCCTCCACTCCGGCGCCGACGAGGAGGAGGAGGCGGCCGTGACGCCGGCCCCCCCACGCGGGGGGCGGCGCTGGCCGCCCAAAGACCCGTTGGGGAAAATGGTGGCGGGTTTGGGGGACTACTCGCCGAGGAGAAATAGAAGTTACGCAAACAAAAAGGAAAAACGCGCCGAGGGGTCAAGCTTCAGCTGCGGCTCCAGCTGTGCGACCCGTCACCCTTCCTTTCACAGGAGCTTTCAGCCGTTTCCAGGCAACGCATTGCTGGACCAAATAATAATAACATCCATTTGTGGAGGAGAACGAAACGGCGCAGGAAGGGGTCTTCTGGGAGCTGCTGTGCTCCTACAGCCCCCCACCTGTCCGCCCCACCTCCATGCTACTGCATTAGCTGGGGAAAAAAGACAAGTAATGTTGGCCTTTCCGGTGTGTGTGTGTGTGTGTGTGTGTGTGTGTGTGTGTGTGTGTGAAGTGGTTTATACTTACAGCGTGACCACAGGTGTAGATTTATGTGAGTGCTGCTATTAACACATGCTGTTGTGTTATGTGTGCGTGTGTGTGTGTCTGTGCGTGTGTGTGCATGTGTGTGCGTGTGTGTGTGTGTGTGTGCGCGTGTGCGTGTCAACTTAAGCTGACACTTCGCGATTTGAACGTCGGTAAGAAACCCTTCAGGTGAACCTCCACAGCAGAGCGACAGTAAATCCACAGTGCGAATCCATTCCTTTCTTCTCGTTGAACCCGGGTCAGTAATTAGACCGCCACACACACCCCTCTCGCCGCCCCCCTCCCTCCCTCCGCCAGCACTCTCTCCCAATCCTTTCCTTGTTAGCAGCCTTCACAAGCCCCGGTCAGGCTCTGGCGCACACAGCATGTGTCAGAAGTAGCTCCCTGCGACCTGACAGACAAGCATCTCTCCCTTCCGTCTTCCGTCCCGTTGGCTTGCTCGCTCGCTGCTCGGCGCGAAGACGCCGGGGTCGTTTAGCTGCTCCCGTTTGTCTGTGCTGAGGCGTATATCAGCCTGAGGGATCCGTCTTGACAAAAAAAAAACACTTCCAAGAAAGAAAGACAGAAAAAAAAAAACCACAACCAGTTTCTTTGTATCCGCTCTGGTCGCCCCCTGGGAGGGGGCTGATTGTCCACGAGGTTGGATCGGGAAGCGGAGAGATGTCCGACCGCGGTGAGGGCTAGGCTGCTCCCCCCCCTCCTCTCTTTGCAAGCCGCCAAGCAGTCGCCGTCACCGAGTCAACTTGTGTCCGTGTTAGCGTAATTAGCAGGGTGGATGGAAAGCAGCTGGCCACCGCTCACTAAACCATATGCTTCCCAGAAGCGCGGGGCACAGAGCTTGTCCTTTTTTTTTTCCCTCTCTCTCTCTCTCTTACAATTCTCCTCCTGTCAGACCCGTCCGCACGACGGTTCAACAACCTTTAGCCCGGACACGCTCGCAACAGGGGTCAGTGACCGCCCCCTGGATGCCGCGGGTGTGGTGGAGGGGGTTTGGGGTCGATGAACAGCGGAGCGGGAGGGGGGGCAAAGTTGGAGGGCAAGACGAGCAGTCCACGCTTGACCTGTTCGGGGCTCGAGTCACCGTCTGCCCTGAACGGCTACGGGTGAGCGGCGAAACACAGTGGCACTTCTGAGCGTGGAGACGAATAAAGCATACACACACACACACACGTCAATGTGAGAGAAGAGGAACGGTAGCAGATGAGACATCAGCACGGGGGATGTTGTTGTTTTTTTTTTCTCCTTTTCGTTGTGCCTCCTGTCAGTTCACTGAATGAGAAATAAAGCCTTGTCCAAGTAGAGGTCCTTGTTCCCTCCTGCTCCTCGCCGCCAGCATCCAAGTTTATTCAGCCTCTCCTTTATGCCTTTCACCGGAGAGGTTGTCCAATCGTCTCTTTGCCTTTCTCTGGTTCAACGTCTCTGTGTTTTTCTAGTCCAGAGGCACTCCCAACGTCCTGGCTACTCAGATTCCAACCCCCCCCCCCTTCTCTTCTCCTCTTCCCAACGACTCCTCCAAAGAGGCGGAACGAGAGCGCTTCACCGGCAGCCAAAACAACACGTTAGACTCGAGGTATTCATAGCGCGCATTAATCCCCAGGCAGCAGGTAGTAGTGGTCCCCGTGTCAACGCACGCTCTCTCTCTCGCTCTCCGCTGCACTGACTGCTGCCGGCAAGGAGGAGCAAACCAACGAGAGAAGAGAGAGAGAAGTCAGGCAGGCAGATATAGCTGCGGACGAAGACAGCCCAGAGAATAAGAGAGAGAGAGACGAAGTGAACGGAGGAGGGGGAGAGAAAAGCAGCTGCCGCGACGCTTGGATCACGTTGCCGCTCGAGCGAGAAAAGCAAACAGCGACCGGAGCTGTGAGCGCCTCAACGTCTTCCCTTCAACTCTCCTGTGAGCGCATCTACCCTCTCCTCGCTCTGAGCCTGAGGAAGAGATGAGCGCACTGAGCGAGCGAGAGAGAGAGAGAGAGGGGTGGAGGCTGGGAGTGAATGAGAGGCTGTCTTTAACAAAAGCAGAGGGAAAAGGGAGAGGCAGAGAGAGAGAGGGGTGAGGGGAAAGGGAGAATAAAAGCTTTTGGGAATACTTTAAGTCCTGCCGGAGTGGGGAGGGGAGGGGAGGGGGAGGGGGGAGGGGGGAGGTCAGCAACAAGCGCAGCAAAACAAAAGAGGGCTGGGTCTTAAAGATGTCAACGAGCCTCCCTTTGGTTGTTTATGGCCTAATCAAATGAAACTCTTTCCACAAGCAAACTGGATGAATTTCCCCAAAGACTTAATGAGGCAAAATGAGACCAAGACTTAAATGCAATTAAAGTCAATCGTCTTTTGACCCCCTCTTTGCAAAAGAGCCCCCCCCCCCCCCCCCCCCCCCACGTAATTGTTTTTCACCAAAATGCGCGACCAACACATGGGACGCCCACCCTCTCTCCTGAGAGAGAGAACTGGACCCTCTGTTCTTTCCCCACAGCACACAGTACAGTCCTTAGTGGATAATTAAACTCTGGGAGCGTACAAGTTGTAATTAAATACATTTGCTCACTCTGGGGAGTTAAACATGGATAAATGAATGTGTGCAGAGCTCACGTTCAACGAATCAACAATGACTGTTTTTTCACACTTTCAAAGATCACATTTTATCAAAGCCCGCAATTTCCCCTCTTTCCTCCTCCTCCCTGGTGCCAACGATTAAAAAAAACACCACAACATCATGAAATGAATATTCTGTACAGTAACAGTTGGCAAATGATCTGAGAGGCTAAAAAAAGAACAAATAAATCAATGTCATAGCATGTAATTGTATGCGATTATAAACGGGGGGAAACATTATCGCTCTTCATGATATGTAATAATCAATCTGGGAATAGCGCCGGGGTGGTCGCGGCGAGTTACAGTACACACAAAAGACCCTGCTACTGTACGTCAATATCTTACTGTACGCCCAAAAACATGACGACAGACAGCCACGGAGCCTGGCAGATGAAAGGCAGTATCCACCATCAATTATTTATGTATTTTGCACTCTCTCGCTCTCTCTCTCTCTCTCTCTCTTTCTGTCTCCATCTTTTCCCATTCGATCCCCTACCCCCCAACCCACACCCACACACACACACACACACACACACTCGCGCACACACACACACACACACACACAGTGCCTCACACATGAGCGCACGCACACTGATGCATACAGTATTATGTGTATGCGGGGCTGACGCTTGGATGCACACATGCGAGTTTGCATTGTCTGTCTGGCTAGGAAAGTGTGACAGATAAGCCCCATAATTTATACTGTTTCGTGTGAGAGTTGTCGTCGCCCGCCAAAAATAGCTGATCTTACAAGCGTTGTCGAGCCGAGGAAAAAAAGGCCCAGCCCGCTCTGTCTGTCTGTCTGTCTGTCTGTCTGTCTGTCTGTCTGTCTGTCATCGACGTGCCAACTTCAAAACAACCACACACAGACACACACACACACACACACACACACACACAGAGCCAGGATGAGGGGGAGGTACTGGAAAGAAGAGGAGATAGGCAAGAGAAGGGTTCTACCTCTCAACAACAATAACCCCCACCCGCCCCAACCACCAACCCAACCCAGCGAGGCCCCCCCCCGAATATGATCCCCTGCCCCGGCTGACCCAGACCCAGCCTATACCCTCACCTCTCCCCTTCCACATGATGAAACTGATGGATGAACACGCTCTCCACAACCAAAGCACACACACACACACACACACAGCTGTTGTTGTTTATTACAATGGTTCCAAATGTGGGTTCCGGGGACCCCCCCCGCCCAGGGGCCCTTGAGGTAGAGTTCCAGGGGGTCCCCCAGCTAAATTAGTTAGCATATATAGCATCAAAATCACTTTCACCCATTAAGGCCTGAGGTTCCGATTCTACAAAATGTCTTCTAAATCCTAACAGTTTTTTGAAAAAACCTATGTTGCTATATCAGTGGTTCTCAAGCTTTTTCATGTGAAGGACCCCCAAAATGTATATGTATTTGGCCGCGGACCCCCATATCAAAATATCTTTGTTCCAGGGACCCCGAGAAGCAAAGATTTGAGTTACAAATTTCCACTTTAAAAGAATATATTCAAAGATTTGCAAACATTTTCTCGATTCTTCAAAAATAGCAGATCTACAAGCTTGTATATCTGCTATTTTTGAATAGCCAAAAGTGTGAAATAATGCTTTTTAGCTAAAATGACAGAGATACGGCCTTAATGGGTTAACCAATTGAACCCTATAAACATAGGCAGATCTACGGGCGATGCAACGCATTGTGAGCGTGTAGATCTGCTATAAGGGTTTCCGCAGCCAAACACGTATTAAGTTGGGGGTACTTGACAAAATAATAATAAAGGAAATAGTTTGAGAACTACTGTCTTATTAGACTAAATGTGGACCTCATTCATTATTCTCTCTCCTCTCTTCCTACCACAATCTGTCTGTATATCATCTTTATTCAATGCAGGGGTTTTCTTTCTTTTTTTCAACGTACACTGACCTCAAACATTTTCATATCTACAATTTATATCTGCAAAGTAACTAGTAACTAAAGTTTTCAAATAATTGTAGTGGAGTAAAAGTACAATATTTGCCTCTGAGATGCAGTGGAGTAGAAGTAAAAGTATTGGAAATTGGAAATACTCAAGTAAAGTACAAATACCTCAAAATTGTACTTAAGTACAGCACTTGAGTAAATGTACTTAGTTACTTTACACCACTGCGTTTGAGGACCACTGGGTTAAAACATAATGAGGTGGAGGTCTCCTCTTCCAAATATCTCAAAGTGCCCAGCAGAGGGTGCTGTTTGAGTGGCTCAGCCACCCTCCTACACTGCTATAAGACCCAAATAGAATCTTCAGTCAACATCAAAAGCCGGCCTGCTTTGATCCATTTTTAATGGCACCAATATTGCACAAGGTTAACGTCTCTCTCTGAGTGCTTTGAAATGGCAATTTACATTAAGGAGCCAAACGAGCTGCTGTCTTATTTAAAGGGCCCGCATAAGGCAATATCAGAGAACTTGACGTGTGTGTGTGTGTGTGTGTGTGTGTGTGTGTGTGTGTGTGTGTGTGTGTGTGTGTGTGTGTGTGTGTGTGTGTGTGTGTGTGTGTGTGTGTGTGTGTGTGTGTGTGTGTGTGTGTGTGCGTGCGTGCGTGCGTGCGTGCGTGCGTGCGCGTTTCTGCACAATTTGTGCACAGGTGAGGTGACACCATTTGTATGGTTGATTGAATGCTGAGTATGCATCAGGATGGATCACGGGGTGTGCGTGTGCGTGTGCGTGTGCGTGTGCGCGTGTGCGTGCGCGTGCGTGCGTGTGCACGCGCGTGTTTTACTATACTTGTCAGGGACAAATGTCCACACAAGTATAGGAGAATTTGAAGAGATAGACATTGTGAACGGCCCTTTTTGAATTACAATTAAGAAAGCTTCAGGATGGGGTTAGGTTAGGTTTAGGATTACACATTTAGAGATTAGCACACTGTAAATAGCCGGTCTACAAGCGCCATGCTGCGACGCGGTGTGAGCTTGTAGATCGGCTATTTTCTGGTTTATGGTAAGGGTTAAAAAAAACATATATTTATTTGTCCTCACTGTGTGTGCGCGCGCGCGCATGTGTATGTGCGTGCGCGCATGTATCCATGCATAAACGAACATACCATACGTACACCGGTCTTCTGGGTGACCGGCGATGATCTAATCGATCTAAACGGAACAAGGCATTGGCCTCCCACGAGCGATCTAACCCCCCCCCCCCCCCACCGGATGAAACACGATACCTCGGGAGAGATTTTCAAGAAGAAAAAAGAGAGAGAATGCATTACCATAATCCGCCAAAGCGAAAAACGAAAATGACGGTTTAATTCCCCCCCCCCCCCCCCCCCCCCTCAAATCCTCTCTTCACGGAAATGAAGCGTTTCACATGCAAATTGTTGCACAGAGATTGGTTTCGTTTACAACGCATGCCGTGTTGATCTAACAAACAGCCTGGCTGACACGCACACGCACATTTATGTTTGATGGTATCACATTTTTAATTACAAATGTATGTTGACATCATTAACCCATTGATATCTGGAACGCATCTGTGTCACTTTAGATTTCTTTGGCTATTCAAAAATAGCAGATCTACAAGCTCATAGCGCGGCACCGAGTGCCGCGCTATGAGCTTGTAGATCTGCTATTTTTGAAAAATCGTGAAAATTATTTTTTTATATTTTTTTCCGATTTTTTTTTAGGATTTTGATTTTTTTTAGACACAGCCTGGTCTTAATGGGTTAACCCTGGTGTCCCAATTTTGGGCACAAAAATAGCAGATCTATAAGCTTATAGATCTGCCATTTTTTGCTATTTGTCCTACGACCGAGAATATACTGTAGCGCTTAAGTGGTTACAAAAATGTCCCATTTCCTTTTCTTTTTTTTTTACAAAAATGGTGGTTATTACATGCTCAAAATTCTAACAGATCCAAATGCCGGTTGAGGCTGCTGAGCGGAGCTCACGATGTGTTAATGACTGAAATAGCTACCCTAATTATTATGACTGACATCGTCAGTCATCCTCTGATTAAGATAATCAGGCTAAAGTGTTTGTATGGCAGGTATGTGGCAGAACGTGGTGATCTGTGACACTGGCTGGGACGTGACGGGAATGGCTTGTCCCCGTTCTCCTCCCACGGTAAACAGACAACACATTGATTAGGCTGGCAGACAGTGTAATGTGCGCGCGCGTGTGTGCGTGTTCGTGTTGAGCGTGTGTGTGTGTGTGTGTGTGTGTGTGTGTGTGTGTGTGTGTGTGTGTGTGTGTGTGTGTGTGCGTGTGCGTGCGTGCGCTCATTCGATAAGACCCTATGTGGTGTTAAGGTAGTCAAACAGACCAAGGGCACCACACCGTTGGACACAGGTTTTCAAAGAGGGAGCTGCGGCCATCATTTATATGACAAGTGCGTCACACTAAAAGTAGTGAAAACAGCAGATCTACAAGCTCACAACACCTCGCGTTGTGAGCTTGTAGATCAGCTATTTTCACTACTTTAAACCGTTTTGGGCATACCAGCGGTGACGAGGATGGTGTGTAAGTTAGTAAGGAGGTAGGTAGGGACGTAGGGAGGCAGGTAGATAATATACTGTAGGTAGTTGTACTATAGGCCATTGGTTCTCAAAGTGGGGTCCGGGGACCCCCAGGGGTCCTTGAGGGAGTTCCAGGGGGTCCCCAGCTAAATGATAGATTAGGCACCAAATGGACCCTTATGGGTCTGTAACTCTGAGAGTGTACAAATGGAACCAAATGGACCCTAACGGGTCCATTTGGTTCCATTTGTACACTCTCAGAGTTAAATTGACATAGATTTTACATTATAAATTGCGGTCCAAGTGATAGAAATGCCATTAAATGGGGGTCTGTAGCTCTAATGCATGTCAAACTGGGGGTCCTTGAAATTAAAATGGTTGAGAATCACTGCTAGAGCCGTAAAAAAATCTTCTCTTATGGGGGTCCCTGGCATATCTTTTGAAATGGGGGTCCGCGGGCTAATAAGTGTCAATTTGGGGGTCCTTGACATGAAAAAGTTTGAGAACCACTGCTATAGGCAGTACGTACAGTATACACTGGGACCCTAGAATACAGAACACATGGGCAGGCTGCCCTAGGGTCAGCATCTACCGGCTCAAGATGGGCCCTCAGGCTACAGGAAGCTACCGACCCACCCCGGATGCTAAGGCCTGGGGCTAAAGATCTGACACAGAGAGGGCAGAGCTGTTCATTTAACCCAGATCCATTTGGAACGGGTTTAGGTACTGTAGGTAGGTACGTACAAATTCACTTCGTAAGATTATCGTGCCAGTGTAACCACTTTCAACGTGGCTTCCCTATTTTGGGCATGTCATTACTGCCAAAAACTTTCAGAAATGTGAGAGAATAGCAAAAGTAAGTAAAGCTCTGAGAAGCTCACAACACTATTCTTTTCTTGTCTTCTCTTGTCTTCTCTTTTCTTCTCTTTTCTTCTATTGTCTTCTCTTTTCTTCTATTGTCTTCTCTTGTCTTTTCTACTCTATTATTTTCTTTTCTAAAGCCATTTCAGGGGGGGGGGTCGAAGCCAGAGCCTATGGCTATTTGGGGGTCCTTGGCAGTTTGGGAATGTGTTGTGGGAAGTCAAAGTGGGTCAGTAGTCTGGACAGAAGTATACTCTATGTAACTTCAGTGGCCAGTGGTTTCTCAGGTTCTCTGGCCTCATGGCTGAGAGAGCGGGTGCTTGTCACAAAGATTGATTAAACTATCTTTAATCCGTGTTCTCAAATGGTTTTGCGTCGTAATCCAAAACCGCCTTCCATTCCCATCTCAGTGTATTAAATAACATGATATGCTGCAATTAAGGTTGACCACAACCCCGTCTAAATGTCTCGTGACCCTCTTCAGGCCCCCGACCCGCTGGTTGAAAAGCTAGACCGTTAAAAAACATGTACAGTATGAAGCCGCTACTAATTCGTCCCATAGATCCTCTGTTGATTTCAACAGTGCTTCCTGGATCAGAGTTAGTGTTGATGAATACACAAACAGCCCCATTAGCGCGCTAGTTCCTGTCCATTTTGTCAAACAGGCGCTGTTAAAACAGAAGCCACTGCCTTCGCTAATGGTAACACAGATCGTTCTTTCCCGCTGTCCATTGTTAATGAGAATTTTAATGATGCAGATGAATAGAATAAAGACAGTTTTAGAAAGGCCTGGGTAATTGCCTCAGACAAAGCTCTCTCTACTTCTCCCGACGCATGGCTATTCACGAGCGCTTCAATTTAGCTGATCATTTATTGCATTACTACTGTACTTGCCATGTCTTGCTTTATTTTTGTTTTGTGTGTGTGTACCGTACGTGTGTGGAGACGAGGGCAAGCCAGCGAGATTCTAGCAACAGCCTACATTATGGGAGATTTCCACATAATGCACTAGTCACCACTCACCAGTACATCCTTATTCATACGCTGTCGATGGAGCATACATTTAAGGAGCACTTCAGGGGTCATCAATATGTCCGTAAACGGACAAATTGTGATTTTCGTTTTTACACACCATTGTAATGTTCTTATTTTTGATCATAAGACCCAATTACTGAATGTCAAGTCTCCAGGTTTTCTTCGGAATGTGTATGACACTTATTTACTACGACACTATGGCATATATTAGGAGTCCACTAGTACAGTAGTTCTCAAACGTTTTACGACCATAGCAGGTCTGTAACTCTGAGAGTGTACAAATTTGTACACTCTCAGAGTTACAGAACTGCTATGGTCGTTCAGGGCTAGCTCTTTATGTGTTTCTGGTAATATTATTGTCCACTCATTTTGTATGTCCATGGCAAAAATGGAAATTTGACCAAAGAAATCCACCACAAGCCAGCATGGCGATGAACCCTGCACTTCACCCATTCTCAACCTATCTTCATATAATTGGTCCTCGCTAATTAATGCTCATTATAAGCTGGCACCGTTTCTGTCTACTGGGTCCGTGTCTCAGAGGAAGGCTATGGACAGTTCACACACAAGATTTTCAAACTTCTTCTTTTATGCATGCTAACTTTCCTGGAAGGGAAAGGCTGTAGTTTTTCATTAGCTTGTCTTGTTCCTGTAACCAGACCAGGGTCTAATAATGCTGCGGCTTTCCTGTAGATCTCTGACGTCATGTTGATGACGTCACATTGACGATGACGTCAGTCTTAACCAAATATGGAGGGACGGCAGTATGGTGAATCTGAGATTATGAATTCCAAATGAACCCTTACAAGTCTGTAACTCTGAGAGTGTACAAATTACCACTGTTCCAGGGGTACTTGAGGGGGTTCCAGGGGGTCCCCAGCTAAATGATGGATAGGAACCAAATGGACCCTTATGGGTCTGTAACTCTGAGAGTGTCCAAATGGAACCAAATGGACCCTAACGGGTCCATTTGGTTCCATTTGGACACTCTCAGAGTTAAATTAACATTGATTTTACAATATGAATTGGGGTCCCAGAGATAGAAATGCCATTAAATGGGGGTCCGTAGCCTAATGGATGTCAAAGTGGGGGTCCTTTGAAGTTAAAATGGTTGAGAATCACTGCTAGAGAGCCGTAAAAATCTTCTCTTATGGGGGTCCCTGGCTTATCTTTTCAAATGGGGGTCCGCGGGCTAATAAGTGTCAATTTGGGGGTCCTTGACATGAAAAAGTTTGAGTTACCACTGTTCTAGACGGCTCTCACCCCTACCCTGTGAGCGATGCCGTAAAAAAAAGTCTTTCCATAAACTAGGTGCCATATAAAGTGTCCATTAGTAAATAGGCTAACGGCTGCAGCCAGTCAGCAGCCACGGCAGTCAGTCACATAGGAATGAAAAGAACAAGCTGTCACCGCGGTGGTGAAAACGGAGGCGGACAAATTAAAATTCCATTCGGCAGACCTAGAGGGGAAATTAAAATGTTCAAATTGTCATGTTGATCCGATGGCCCTGTTAAGGGGGACAGGCGGTGATGCTGTGCATTTGTGAGTGGCGTCTCGACTCTCGGAAGAGACACGAAACCTACTGTATGTCCCAACTCACTGCGCTCGTTAAAGCACTGGTTCTAAAACGTTTTCATGTCAAGGACCCCCAAATTAATAGGTATTTAAGCCACAGCAAGCAGACCCCCATCCGACCCCCCATACAAGATTTGTGTTCTTAAAATATAGGTTTTTCTTTTGAAAATAGCAGATCTGCAAAGCTCACAAGGCATTGCTTCGCGGTGATTGTACGGTACATAGGGCTAAAGTGGTTAAACTGATTTTTGATGCTACATTAACTCATTTAGCTTTGGACCCCCTGGAACGCCCTCAAGAACCCCTGGGGGTCCCCGGACCCCACTTGGAGAGCCACTGCGTTGAAGAACCCAGGGGTATCTGTGCTAAACAGCTGGAGGTCCAAACGCCAATCTGGTACCAATCTGGTCTGTGAGATCAAGGGTACCAAATCATCCCTCCTCTTAATTGGCTGATATCAAGTCTAGTCATCCCAAGCCTTTCAGTCATTGTGTGCACTGGCAGACTCTATCTATGTTTTTTATTTTACTCAAGTAAAGTATCATCAAAGTAACTCTTCTAACTCATTAACATTTTTGCAATTGCCTCTCTCCGTTGGTATAGGACATAAAACGCACAGATTGTAGCTTTAAAGTAATGAACAATTTAGTAAAAATGTATGTCATGAATTCTTAATCCATTCAGACCTGGTCTGGTCTTTTAAATCCTTTTAAACGGTTTTCTGAAAAAAAACTATGTTACTCTATCAGTGGTTCTCAAACTTTTTCATGTCAAGGACCCCCAACATTTATGTATTTGGTCGAGGACCCCCATCTCAAAATATGTTGTTCCACGGACCGCCAGAAGCAAAGATTTGAGTTTTGTTCACTTAAAAATATATATCAATTCAAAGAGTTGCACAAATTGTCACTATTTTTGAATAGCCTAAAAGTATAAAATAATGGTTAACCCATTAAGACCTTGAACGCATCTGCGTCTCTTTAGATTTCTTTGGCTATTCAAAAATAGCAGATATACAAGCTCATAGCGCGGCACCGAGTGCCGCGCTATGAGCTTGTAGATCTGCTATTTTTGAAAAATCGTGAAAATGTATTTTGTATATTTTTTTCCGAAAAATTGTTAGGATTCAGAATTTTTCTAGAAGCGGCCTCAGGTCTTAGTGGTCACACAGATGCGTGCCCGGTTCGAACGGGTTAAACGAAACGAGGGCTTTGCAGGTCTCCCTTCCACAGCAGACATTCCCCCTTCATGTGGACATAAGTCCTTCATTAGAAGGCCATGTTGGCTCCTCCGAGCGCATCGAGCCATGCTGCCAGAGAGCCTGTGTGAGAGCCTCTGCCCAGCCTCGTCACCCGCAGGGCTGGGCCAGCGAGCCTGATAGCATGGTGGAGCCAATGGTGTCTCACTAAGGCATTAGCTCCAATCACCATAAATCAAGGTTTGGATTGGCGTTCCGGCACATTCCCAGACTACCCAGACACCTCCAAAGGCCTCCCAGCATTACTCCAGCCAGAGGGGGGGAGGGGGGGGGGGGGGGGGGGGGACTGTTGCAGCTGTGCATGGCTAACGTCATTAACCTACGATATGCATGGACCTCTGAAAAACACAACAGAGAGGAGGGAGAGAGAGAGAGAGGGACGAGGACAGAGAAAGAGAGGCGGAGACGAACAGCGGCCAAGAGAGAGAGAGAGAGAGGGGGGGGAGAAAGAGACAGAAAGAGAGAGAGACACAGAGAGAGAGACAGAGAGAGAAAGAAAGAGAGTGAAGCTCCCTTTCTGAGTCAGAGGATGACGGAACAATTGCACTGCAGAGGGTGTTTTGGATCTGATGTAAGTGTGACTGTGAATGAGACAGTTCCCACGCTGGGTGGGCTTCAGTCCGCACAACACTGTGACTCACACAATGACACATATGCGCCAAAGTGGGATAAACTGACCGTGACGACTAAGAGTGGATCCTCCCGTCTAAAGGAAATAACATACCCCATGCACATAGAAATCCCCACTGTTAGTTAATCTAACTCTCTGAGGGAGTACTAAATGAAACCACCTACCTTGTACCTACCTACAGTACCCAGCCCTCCCTGCAACCCCTGCTTCTCATTCCTACAAAACATTTTAAATTATTATTTCAAAAGGTTTTCAAAAATAAAAACGATAACAACATTTCACGAGGCCTGAGGTTCCGATTCTGCAAAATGTCTTCGGTTTTTCGTCAAATGTTTTCTGAAAAACGTATGTTTCTATATCAGTGGTTTTCAAACTTTTTCATGTCAAGGACCCCCAAAATGATATGTATTTGGCCGCCGACCCCCATCTCAAAATATTTTGTTCCAGGGACCCCCAGAAGCAAAGATTTGAGTTAATGTTTGCTTTAAAAGAATATATATATTCAAGGATTTGCACGCATTTTCACAATTTTTCAAAAATAGCAGATCTACAAGCTCGTAGCGCGGCACTCGGTGCCGCGCTATGAGCTTGTATATCTGCTATTTTTGAATAGCAAAAGTGTAAAATTATGCTTTTTTAGCTCAAATGAAAAAGTGACACAGTTGCGTTCCAGGTCTTAATGGGTTGAAAAAGTATTCAAAATAATTTCAGAAATAACATTTACATTTTGAAAATCGCAGATCTACAAGCTCACAATGCATCACGATGCGATGTGTTTTAAGATTGTAGACGATTGTATTTGTGTACGTTTGGGTCCCGAGGAGACACCAAATGCATCTTTTGTTCCTCAAGTTGAAGCGTTTGGGAAGCACTGAGCTAAACGGAGAGGAACTAACTGGCGGCAGACCGTCAGTGGAAGAAGAGTGGCTCATTATTAGTCCTCTCTGGTTTCCCCCGGCCAGACCCCTCCCTTCAATTCAGCACTAACAACAATAATGATCTGAGCAGTTAATACCGTTCACACTCCACTGCCTTGAACTGTTTGTTCATTTTTATACAGCGCACACACACACACACACCAGTTTTTTTCCCCTTAAAGGGACACAATCACAATTTTCGACATTACCATCTATATTTGTTGTACAGACTAACGCACCATTAGCAGAAATAACACAGTTTTCTGTATGAAAACTACAACCGTTACTTGCTGATTTTTTGGTCAGCTACCTGGCTACTCGTTTGCTGCGTCTACGGCAAAATAGCAGACTTCGCATAATATGAATCAGGTTAATGTAAAGGTGGCCTTTGACCTTATGCATGCGCCGGCTCGGTGCTTGCCTGCGCAATGCATCATGGGAACAGTGAGACAACACAGACAACGGCCACAGCGGACATGAAGGGGAACTTTCTGCCAATATAGGTTGTAAATACTGTTGTTTCAAGAGAACAGACTATATGATAACCATCAGCAATTAATTGAAATGCAGATCAACAACGAGAGAAATCAATAGCGTGAGTGCATTTCCTTTAATGGAAAAGAACTGATGCCAGTGGGTTGGCAAGAGAGACTACTGCGACGTTGAAAGAACTAAAACCAATGTTAAACCTGTATAATAAGGTATACAAAGTAAAACCTTGAATCTTGAGAGAGGGAATGATGTTGAATAAGCTATTTTAGCGCATTCTTACATGCTGTTCTCTTAAGCCATTAAGACAGGGAACGCATCTGTGTCACTTTTACATTCCTTTAGGCTATTCAAAAATAGCAGATATACAAGCTCGTAGCGCGGCACCGAGTGCCGCGCCACGAGCTTGTAGATCTGCTATTTTTTGTAAAATCGTGAAAATGTGTGCAAATCTTTGAATATATATATATTTTTTAAAGCGTTAGGATTTAGAAAACATCTTTTTAATCGGCCTCAGGTCTTAATGGGTTAAGTATTGAAATGTGTTGTGCAAATAAACTCGCCTTGCCTTGAAAGAACTGTTGAGGAGACAGTGTAAAGAAACACTGAGGAGACTGACAAAAAAAGAAGAGAGAAAAAAAACGGAGACGGGGAAAGGACCATCGGTGCATCGCACGCCGTCTCTGGAGTTCGTGGAGAGTGACATTTTCTCCATGTGGCGAGCATATGGACCGCCTTTATGGCAGCATAGGAGGGGCTATAGGGGAGGACGTGAGGGGGCTCGGTTGGCCCGCGACAGCCTTAACCCATTAAGACCTGGAACGCATCTGTGTCACTTTTTGATTTGAGCTAAAAAGCATTATTTTACACTTTCGGCTATTCAAAAATAGCAGATCTACAAGCTCATAGCGCGGCACCGAGTGCCGCGCTATGAGCTTGTAGATCTGCTATTTTTGAAAAATCGTGAAAATGTGTGACAATCTGTGAATATGTGTAAAACTAACATTTTTAACTCAAATCTTTGCTTCTGAGGGGTCTCTGGAACAAAATATTTTGAGATGGGGGTCCGCGGCCAAATACATATAATTGTGGGGGTCCTTGACATGAAAAAGTTTGAGAACCTCTGATGAGAAACATACGTTTTTCAGAAAACTGTTGGGATTTAGAAGACATTTTTAGAATCGGCTTCAGGTCTTCATGGCTTAACAGAGGGAAGGTAGGCTAGCCTGAGCTGAGGGACGGCGACGCACATGTCAGTCCACCAGGCCGGTCGGCCATCTGTCATGTAAGGTGGGTCTAGCCCACGGCGGCGCCCCGGGTGCCCGTTGATGCCGGAAGAAAAAGCAGCGGGTCGTTCATGTAACGCTCAGTCATAGGGAAGAGCTGGTAGCTGTTCTGGAAGGCGTTTTGTAGACAGCTTCCAGCATGGCAGGCTCGCCCACAAAGGCCTCAACCATTTTCAGTGTGTCACCACAGGTGAGTGAACACAAGAGACAGTTTTATGTATGATTTGAACCCGGGCTCTCCCACGCGGGAGAGAAAAACATCTCAGCCAAGAAGGCGCATTCGTATTGGGCTATTGTGAGCTTCAGGCAGTACTACTTGTCAACCAGCAGGTGTCCTACCCCAGGGTCTACATTTCTCAATGGAAGAGTATTGTATTGAAATAACACGTTATCAATTAAAATAGATTCCAGAAACGCTGAAGTGGGGGACTCGTGATCTCTAAGCTAACAATATGGCAATGCCATTGGTGAGAAATTACAGCCCATAAGAACAGGACGAGAGCGGGAGAGAAAGTGTGAACAATTAAAATGAACAGACCCTAAAATAGAAGCTCATCGTCATGCAGGGTTGCTTATCTTAACCTGAAGGTATTCTTTGTAAAAGCCTCCAGCTCCATCAAAGGGGCTCGTGATGCACTAATTTAGTAACTGTATAACAAACACCTTTTGTTCTTCATCAATAATCCACTTTCTTCTTCTTCCCGCAACGCACAATTACCGTCGCACCTTGTCCTTGATCTGACGACAGAATGACAGCTCGACAGACGAGCGCCATTTGTGGGTCTGTGGTTTTATGCAAACATACAACCACGGACCCACACAAACATGTCTCTCTCCGAGTTCTACCATCAAAAGCCGACAGTGACAGGCTGATATGCGCCGGGGACCCTTTCATTTGCACATGTACAGTAATGAAGTCTTTGCAGCACTCTCTCGCTCTCTCTCTATCTGTGGCTGCCAACTGCACGTCAAGCTGGATGCTCTTAGATACAGGGCAGAGAGAGAGTCTTAATTGGCACGCAATTCCCCGTCTTCGTAGCGACGCTATAGCCCAGTAAGAAATGGCTATAAATTATGTATGCTCCTAATCAGAAGCCGTGTGTGTTCGAGTGTATTCTCCGGAACAAGGCAGATTCTTTGTTACCCCCCCCCCCCCCCCCCCACCCCCCGCAACCCCCTCCAAAAAAATAGTTCCAATTCCCTTTAACCCATTGAGACCTGGAACTGTCTCATTTTTAGATTTGAGCTAAAAAGCATTATTTTACACTTTGGGCTATTCAAAAATCGTGAAAATGTGTGCAAATCTTTGAATATATATTTTTTTAAAGCGAACATTTTTTACTCAAATCTTTGCTTCTGGGGGTCCCTGGAACAACATATTTTGATGGGGGTCCCCGGCCAAATACATATCATTTTGGGGGTCCTTGACATGAAAAAGTTTGAGCACCACTGATATAGAAACAAACGTTTTTCAGAATACTGTTGAGATGTAGGAGACATGTAGAATCGGCTTCAGGTCTCAATGGGTTAATGGGCAGGCTACGTGATGAAACAAGCGGAACCGGCATAATGACGAAATTGCGGCGTTTTGTAAATTTGCTTTATACCAAAATTGGAGCTCATGGTGGGGAAAATGAATTGATTAATATGGCACAGCATTACACGACGGAGCGTGAATCAGGCATTGTGTGAGAGAAACGTTTCCTCGTCCAACCCGGGTTCCCATGACTATACGGTCTCCAGGATGTGCTGCCTTGTTCCTGACTCCGCTGGACCGGTGCTGATGCCAGGTGTTCCGCGGTCAGAAAGGGGGAACGGGGGGTCGCGGAGAGGAGAGGAGAACAGCCCGCGGAGACCATGTTGCCGGGCGGAACTGAGGCTGAGAGGAGGGCGGTGATGGGGAAATTAGCCCGGGCCAGTGCAGCCGGCTGTGAGGAGACAGGATTTATGTCCAGCTGTATCCCTTTTCAGACCAGTCTGTCTCTGCCTGTCAACCATTGGCTTGGGGCATGCTCGCCCCTCAAGTAAGACAACTCTCTGAGATACCAAGGCACAAACCGACACAGAACACACACAAACACACACACAGGCACAGGAGCACAGCAGGGCCCGATTGATATATAGATCGGATGATATTATCGGCAGTTATTGTCCCTACCACAGATATCAGTATTGGCCGATTTTGGTGGCCAACATCTATCAATACACTGTACTGTATTTTTCATAGAATAAAACATTGTGTCATTATTTTTATGTCAATACTTTTACTCCTTAAATTCCTCCTGTATTAAGACCTGGAACGCATCCGTGTCACTTTAGATTTCTTTGGCTATTCAAAAAAATAGCAGATCCACAAGCTCATAGCGCGGCACCGAGTGCCGCGCTATGAGCTTGTAGATCTGCTATTTTTTTGAAAAATCATGAGAAGTTGTGCAAATCTTTGAATATATATTTTTATATACATTTTTTACTCAAATCTTTGCTTCTGGGGGTCCCTGGAACAAAAAAGTTTTAGAAACGTTCGCTTAAAAAAAAAATATATATATTCAAAGATTTGCACAAACTTTCACAATTTCTCAAAAATAGCAGATCTACAAGCTCATAGCGCGGCACTGCTATTTAAAAAAAAAAAAAAAAAAAACGTTTCAAAAAACTGTTGGGATTTAGAAAACATTTTTAAAGAATGGCCTCCGGTCTCAATGGGTTAATAAGGCCCTTGAGCACACAGAGAAGCAGAGCGCGTTGGGCATTCACACACAGGATAGTGAGTAAAGTAGAGAGACTGACTGACTGGCACATTTCCACTTTCAGAATGCCACAAAAGTTGCTGCAGGGTTCAAAATAAAATGGATTCTGTGGAAAACCTGAAACATGAGAACTATAAGAGAGAGAGGGTGAGGTGGGATATGGCTCAATAGCTGCTTTAAAACAACAACAACAACCTTCCCTCAAAAGCTCCGAAGATGCACTTGGTTGCGTGGGCAAAGAGCTGCCGGGGGGGGGGCGGGGGGATGGCAGTGAGGACCAGCTACAGTAAGAGGAGAGACTGATGAACTGCAGTTCACTCTTTCATCCCTTTGACAAGCAGCAAAGGCCAGGCCTCCAGAGGTGGAAAAAGTACTCAAATGTTTTACTTAAGTAAAAGTATTAATACTGCAAAGTAGAAGTACTCTGTTACAAGTGAAAGTCCGGAATGAAAATTTTACTTGAGTAAAAGTACAAAAGTATTGGTATCAAAATGTGCTTAAAGTACCAAAAGTAACAGTACTAAAATGTTTGAAAATAGCAGATCTACAAGCTCACAACGCGTCGCATCGCGACGCGTTGTGAGCTTGTAGATCTGCTATTTTCAAACAGCATCGGTATAAAACAGAGCTAAAGTGGTTAATGTATGTTTTATAATATAATAATGTATATCTGCAAAGTAATTAGTAACTCAAGTTTTCAAATAATTGTAGGGGAGTAAAAGTACAATATTTGCCTCCCTGAGATGTAGTGGAGTAGAAGTAAAAGTATAGACAATTGGAAATACTCCAGTAAAGTGAAAGTACCTCAAAATTGTCCTTAAAAGTACAGCATTTGAGCAAATGTACTTAGTTACTTTACAACACTGCTACAACCCTGTCAGGTGAAGAGGCGGCAGGTGGCTCCATGTGTATCGCAGTAGACATGTGGTTGTCCACGCCCTCACCCCGAGACCAAAAAAACAGTAGAGGTTGGCAGTGACAGGAACTTACACATCGGGGGGGGGATTGGCAGTGGCGTGCACTAGGGCTTTCACCAACTAGTCGACTAGTCGACTAGTTGACTAGTATAACCACTAGTCGACCTTGTTAGTTGATAGTTGATAGTTGAAAAAAAAAAAAAAAAAAAAAAAACTTTTTTTTTTTTTTTTTTTTTTTAATTTAATTTTTAATGCTATAGTAATGGCCCATCTTACTTTTATTATTATCCTCCTGACTTTATTTTTTATCAAAAGGGGGTCAAAGGCATGCCCAATAAAAGCCTATTATTGGGCAATGGGGATCCTTGGAGACGCTGCTGTGGTGCTGTGCTGCTGTGCCAGAAGCGCTTCCCTTAAAACGCCATAAAAATAAGGGCAGGATAATAATAATAATAGTAATATAGTAGTAGGATGGTATTAAAACAGTGCCACCCAAAAAAAAAAAAAAAAAAAAAAAAAATTAGTCGACCTGTAAAAATCTCTAGTCGTGAAAGCCCTAGCGTGCACAGACATTTTGAGGGGCAGGTGCTCAAGTAAATTATGCTTTTTTTTTGTTTACTTGGTCTGCTCTTTTTTCCCTCTACACCTACACCTCTTTGCCAAAAATAGCAGATCTACAAGCCCACAACGCCTCGCAGCGCGAGGCGTTGTGGGCTTGTAGATCGGCTATTTTTGGCTAAAGTTCTCCTCAGAAAAGGGATGCTAGGTTTCAAGTGGTTATGGTAAAAAGAAAAATCATATCACATAAAGATTTGGCGGACCCCCTGTGGTAACTCTGAGAACCCCCTGTTGAAGACCCCTGCTGTAAACTGAAAAAAAAAAATATATATATTTTTTTTTTCAAAAGTGCACTTCTGGTTAAGAGGGCAAAGGGCAGGTGCTCTAGCACCACCTAGAGTCTATCTGTGCACGTCCCTGGGGGTTGGCATAAATCGGGAGGGGAAAAGGAGGGCATTCTGTGACACAAGGATTGGAATGATAAATCTATTTCATGAGGATTACCGCGATCGCGTACCGCGCCTCAATTTTTTTCTGTCACGTCTCTGACATGAGTGAGATGGCGTTGCAAGCAGCAGCGGTGAAATCAAAAAAGCCTTGTGGCGGTGTCTCTGCCCCCTCCTGACCGCCGCATGGGCTTGTGTTATATTTAACTGGCAGAGCGAGTCCTGGCTGTGCAAAGCAATCCCCATGTCTTTGTGAGTGAGTGATGGAAAAAAACAAAAAGCCATCCTCATGAAACAAGAGGGGGCATATAAGCAAAAAGCATCTGGCACCAATCGATAGTGAGCCGCACAAGGGTGTCGCCGTGTATTTTTCAGACTGGTTTTACACTACCGGCAAATGGCGTGTGCGTGTGTGTGTGTGTGTGTATTACATTATTTGTGAGGGCCAGCCACAAGTGCTTGTGTCCCCACAAGTATAGTAGAATTTGAGAAACAAACATTGTGAGGACAATGTTTTCCTGGTCATGACAAGAAAAATGGTTTTATGGTTAAAAAAAATATTTTTTTGAGTTATGCTTATCATTAAGGATGGAGGCATTTAGAGGTTAGATCTAGGGGTTGGAGTTACTATACAGTATATGCCTCATTTATACAGTACTTAGGTGTGTGACACTGGCGCGCAACTAAGTATAACTCATGTTAAGGTTTAAAACCTATATCAGTACTGTATATATATATTTTAGATAAAATATTGATGTCCTCATAAGGATAGTATTCAAAAAAACGTGTGTGTGTGTGTGCGCGTGTGTGTGTACACGACGCCTCAGACTTGTCATTATCTCCCCGCTCGGCCCTCTTCATCCTGATCACCCCGGCGTGTGCGACAGACAAGCCCGAGCCCCCAGACTCAATCACGGTCCTGGAACAGTACGTGACTGTCAGCTCGTCTGTCATCCGCCCAAGTGCCGCAAGGGAGGGAATAGATTCTGTGGTGGTTGTTGTGGGGGGGGGGGGGGGGGGGATTTGGTCGTGTGTGTGGGGGGGGGGGGGGGGGGGGCTAGTCTCCACTGTATCAGGTACTATAGTGGCGTCATCCTCCTCCTTCATCCATAAATCACCGTGGGTAACAAAGTGATAAACGAAGACGCGGGGAGAGGCGAGCAGGTACGCAAAAACACGACAACAGCAACGGACCGAGAGGTGCGTGCTGCTGGCAAGGACGACGGGGCAACCCGCAGTGTGCCGCGAGTGAGCACCCTGCGGTGAATATTAATCCAGGAGGTAATCAACATAACAACAAGGGGTGGACGCAAGGGAGGGTTAGGAGGGGGGTTGGGTTGGTTTGGGTGTCACAGCTCTCGTCCATGATTTATACTGGTTTGTGTGCCGGTGTTTTGCACGTCAAAATGAGTCGCTCTAGAGCATGGTTGCCTTCAGTTCAGACACCATGCTTCCATGTGCACGGTGGGTAAGGCGAGTGAGTGGCTCAGGAGGTATAGAGTGGGTTCGATCCCCAGATCCCCGCAGCTAGCTCCTGGCTGGGTGTCGAAGTGCCCTTGAGCAAGAAGACACTGAACTCCTAACTGCTCTCAGTGAGCAAAGTCACCGTCGGTTTCCTTCACCGTCGGTGTGTGTGTGACTGTGTGTGAACGTATTGCACAACGCACTGTACAGCAATTTGGGAGAAAGGCAGCGCTGTATCAGGGGTCTTCAACAGGGGGTCCGCCAAATCTTTGTGTGATAGGATTTTCTTTTTTTTACATTAACCACTTCAACCCTAGCGTCCCTTTTCTGAGGAGAACTTTAGCCAAAAAATAGCCGATCTACAAGCTCACAACGCCTCGCAGCGCGAGGCGTTGTAAGCTTGTAGATCGGCTATTTTTTTGGCAAAGCGGTATAGGTGTAGAGGGAAAAAAGAGCAGACCAAGTACAAAATGTAAAGTTTAACCTGAAACACAATTTTATACAATACAGACGGGGGGGTCCCTGCTTCATCTCTCTCTCTCTCTCAGCTAGGGGGTCCTTGGCCCGAAAAACATTGAAGATCCCTGCGCTGCTGTCTATTAAACAAAGTCCATTTAGCATTTGCACAGTGCTGACCTATGGGAGCACGGGGCCACAACGTCGCAGTGACGTCCCGGGTCACCGGCCCCCCGGAACTATAGCTGCGGGCGTCAACCCCCCCTGATTCTCTGGTGGCACAGGGAGTGGCAGACAGACAGACAGACAGGGGGACATGCCCACGGCACCATGCCACATTCCATGGAGGCAGGATGAACACAATGCTGAACGTGGTTGGTTGGTATGTCATGCCATATTCATGCTGCCCCAATCTTGGCGCAGCAAACGGCGGGGCTGTGAGTGATTGCCCTGTTGCTACGGTAACGCGGCATATGCAGAAAAAAAAAAAGAAGAGAGGGAAGAGAAAAAAAAAAATGCGGTTTGAAAAATGGTAATTTGCCGGATTTCATTTTGAATACCAGTGTGCGGGGAAAGAAGGGAGGAGGAGGGGGGGGGGGGTAGAATGAAAGTGAAGGGAGGGGCGACGGGGGGGGGGGGACAGAAACAGGCAGGGAGAGGAAACAGATTGGTGGTGAGAGAAGAGAGAGAGAGAGACATCACTCGTAGCCGTTCACAACGGCTCTTTAGCCCATTAAGACCTGAAGCCGATTCTACGAATGTTTTCTAAATCCCAACAGTTTTCTGAAAAAACGTATGTTTCTATATCAGTGGTTCTCAAACTTTTTCATGTCAAGGACCCTCAAAATTATATGCATTTGGCCGCCGACCCCCATCTCAAAATATTTTGTTCCAGGGACCCCCAGGAGCAAAGATTTGAGTTAAAAATGTTCGCTTTAAAACAATATATATTCAAAGACTTGCACGCATTTTCACAATTTTCAAAATAGCAGATCTACAAGCTCGTAGCGCGGCACTCGGTGCCGCGCTACGAGCTTGTAGATCTGCTAGTTTTGAATAACCCAAAGTGTAAAATAATGCTTTTTTTTTTGCTCAAATCAAAAAAAAAGTGACACAGATGCGTTCCAGGTCTAAACGGGTTAGACAATTTGGGTCACTTCTGTCACACTTGTATGTCTATACGAGGCAAACACCTCATTTGACTGCCATTCATTTCCATTCCCATCCCACAACAACAACACACCTGCACGCCATTTGCATTCTGTCGGCTCAGACCTCTGCCTCTCACTCACTCACTGGGCGAGACGTGCCGCCTACATTTCCTGAATGATAACGCCACGGCAAATTTGAACGTTGCCTCAGCGACGGCCGGGGCCCCCCCCCCCTGAGCGGAGCGCGCCGCGGACTGCATCCAAAGCAAGCTTTTTCCAATCATCGTCATCATCATCATCATCGCCCCCCCGCCTCCCTCTCTCTCTCTCTCTCTCTCTCTCCCGGGCCTCTCCTACATAGTCTCAGGTTTCAGCAGAGACCACCCTCATCCTCCTCCATCCCCCCCCCCCCGCAACCGCAACGTATACAGCTGCTTCTTGATCCAATCCAGATTCTTGGGTCACCTGACCCTCATCGACCTCTTCACAACCTCTCATTGCCCTAGCAGAGGCCTCTCTGGGGACGGGGTGGGGCAGATCCTATGTCTGGCCTCTTCACGGCAACAGAAGTGCTGTGTGTGTGTGTGTGTGTGTGTGTGTGTGTGTGTGTGTGTGTGTGTGTGTGTGTGTGTGTGTGTGTGTGTGTGTGTGTGTGTGTGTGTGTGTGTGTGTGTGTGTGTGTGTGTGTGTGTGTGTGTGTGTGTCAGAGTGGCACGTCGCTGTTCCTGGAGTGGACTAACTCTGTTTCATAACGCCTCCTTATTACTACTCATTATTGCCTCATTATGCCAGGCTAGGCAGGGGGCTGTACATGTCTGTGTGTGCGCGTGTGTGTGTGTGTGTGTGTGTGTGTGTGTGTGTGTGTGTGTGTGTGTGTGTGTGTGTGTGTGTGTGTGTGTGTGTGTGTGTGTGTGTGTGTGTGTGTGTGTGTGTGTGTGTGTGTGTGTGTGTGTGTGGTACATGTCTGTGGTGAACGGAGCGGAAGTGGTGGTCCTGTGATCAAGGATCTAGGACAAAGCCCCCCCTAAGTGGTAGCGTGCCGAGAGATTGCAAGAGAGAGAGAGAAGGACAGAGAGAGAGAGAGAGAGAGAGAGAGAGACCCATTAGTGTGTGATGAATTATGTGGAGTGGTGTGGAGGGGCACCGATTCATAGTTTGTCGTACACCCGTGTCGCGCACCGAAGATAGCCGCGCTGTTAGCTGGTAGATCGGATATTTTCAGCAGAGTATTTACTGTAAATTAAGGGTATAAGAGAGGGAAGGCAGCAGGTGGTGTCAGAGGAGCCATTTAAGGATTTCTTTAACCCATTAAGACCTGAGGCCGCATCTAAAAAAAATCGAAATCCTAAAAGAAATTCGGAAAAAAATATTTAAAATTAATTTTCACGATTTTTCAAAAATAGCAGATCTACAAGCTCATAGCGCGGCACTCGGTGCCGCGCTATGAGCTTGTAGATCTGCTATTTTTGAATAGCCAAAGACATCTAAAGTGACACAGATGCGTTCCCGGTATCAATGGGTTAAGATCCATTTCAAACTGACGTTATGGCTCCACCTCACCCACACTCTCCACAAAGACTTCCTTATAAATGAAATAATAATGGTTGTGTAGCCATCTAGTGCGATTCCCCAGTGTGTGTGTGTGTGTGTGTGTGTGTGTGTGTGTGTGTGTGTGTGTGTGTGTGTGTGTGTGTGTGTGTGTGTGTGTGTGTGTGTGTGTGTGTGTGTGTGTGTGTGTGTGTGTGTGTGTGTGTGTGGTGCACTCGGGGATGTGCATCCTCCTGTCTGAGTTCAGGCCTATGACAGTGCTGTTATGGTCTGCTGACTGCAACTACACAGTAAGCGCTTTGTGAGACTCTCTGCAGAAAACAAAAACGAGAACAACAGGCTCGTCCATTTGTATATAACGATACATTCTGTTGACTATGATGGCTGAAATATCACTTTGCTTTGCCGGGTGAACCGCCAGTGTCGTGGAGTCATTCGAGTAGAACTTTTGTTCAGATCTGCTTATAGGTTCTGCACAGATCAGTCGATCTATACAACAAGGTTTGTAATAGGAGGACATAAAGGGAGACCATGATATAATGAGTTGACGCGCAGAATCTGCTTTACTGGGACAAACCACTGTTTTAAACGCATCTGTGTCGTTTTTTTAGATTTGAGCTAAAAAGCCATATTTTACACTTTTGGCTATTCAAAAATAGCAGATCTACAAGCTCATAGCGCGGCACCGAGTGCCGCGCTACGAGCTTGTAGATCTGCTATTTTTGAAAAATCGTGAAAATGTGTGCAAATCTTTGAATATATACATTTTTAAAGCGAACATTTTTAACTCAAATCTTTGCTTCTGGGGGTCCCTGGAACAAAATATTTTGAGATGGTGGTCCGCGGCCAAATACATATAATTTTGGGTGATCCTTGACATGAAAAAGTTTGAGCACCACTGATATAGAAACATACGTTTTTTTCAGAAAACTGTTAGGATTTAGAAGACATTTTGTAGAATCAGAACCTCAGGCCTTAATGGGTTCAAATGTATAAATAAATAAAATCAGCCCGCGCGGGGCCCCCTGTTGGATGGGGAACCTGTTCCATTTTTGAAACGATTAAAACATAGCCAAATCTAACCTCCGGAAACAACACACACACATATAACGGGACTCAGCGATGTCACACGTATACGCGCGCTTACGCCGACTGCAGGAAATCACAGCTCAGGGGAAAAGTGAGGGAGTGGGGGCTCAAGCTATAAGAGAAGGAGGGAGACTAAACTACAGGAGAGAGGGGCGGCGGAGGAGGGGGGGGGGGGAGGGGTCGGGGGGCTGGCGATGGGGTCATAGAGGCTAATCAGGCTATGTGAGCACTGGGGTATAGGCAGATCAAGAGAGAGAGGGGAGAGGCAGAGGTTGATCGAGCACGGGTTGTGGAGCGGAGGGGAAGAGAGAGAGAGAGAGAGAGAGAGAGAGAGTAATGGCTGGTGGGAGAGGTGGGAGCCAGGTGCTGCCAAGATAGAGGAAGAGAAGGAAAGGAAGAGAGGGAGGAATTGAGCAGTGTAACCCAGAGGACCCAGCTGTCAGAGTGGAGCTGTGTGTGTGTGTGTGTGTGTGTGTGTGTGTGTGTGTGTGTGTGTGTGTGTGTGTGTGTGTGTGTGTGTGTGTGTGTGTGTGTGTGTGTGTGTGTGTGTGTGTGTGTGTGTGTGTGTGTGTGTGTCACATATCTAGAGACACAAACACACATGCATGCCCAAACGCACACACACACACACACACTTCATGTTGGCAGGTCTGGGAGTTTGGGGGTGTCAGTCTCCCTCCGTTTTCTACGTGTCTGAAATGTGGAAGGGGGGGTTGCGTTCTGCTGAGACA
>NC_139947.1:20861380-20891759 GCF_963454915.1 Gymnoscopelus microlampas
TGTCACAGTCTGTCTGTCTGCCAGTCTGCCACTCTGTCACTGTCTGTCTGTCTGTCTGCCAGTCTGCCTGTCTGTCTGCCAGTCTGCCACTCTGTCACTGTCTGTCTGTCTGCCAGTCTGCCAGTCTGCCACAGTCTGTCTGTCTGCCAGTCTGCCAGTCTGCCACTCTGTCACTGTCTGTCTGTCTGCCAGTCTGCCACTCTGCCACTCTGTCACAGTCTGTCTGTTTGTCTGTCTGCCACTCTGTCACAGTCTGCCAGTCTGCCAGTCTGTCACAGTCTGCCAGTCTGCCACTCTGTCACTGTCTGTCTGTCTGTCTGCCAGTCTGCCAGTCTGCCACAGTCTGTCTGTCTGCCAGTCTGCCAGTCTGCCACAGTCTGTCACAGTCTGCCAGTCTGCCAGTCTGCCACTCTGTCACAGTCTGCCAGTCTGCCAGTCTGCCACTCTGTCAAAGTCTGCCAGTCTGCCAGTCTGCCAGTCTGTCAAAGTCTGCCAGTCTGCCAGTCTGCCACTCTTGTCACAGTCTGCCAGTCTGCCATTATTCTCGAAACCGCTAATTGCTGCTTGCAGCTATATTTAGGTTTCGAGAGCCTGTAAGGCTTCGAACCCTATTACATTCCTTGGCTTTCATTATTCTTCCGCCGTTTTTGCCAGTTCTGGCCTAACCGCCTGGTCACTTCTTATGAAATTCGGCAATATGGTAGAGGGCTATGCCAAACGGCGAAAACCCGAAACTCACAACCATTGGCCAAAGGGTGGCGCTGTAGCACTCAATTGAAATATGCCAACTTTGAACAGGTACAGCTCATGCCCTGTTCGACCTACAGCCATGAAACTTCGATACACACATGCGTCTCCTCATGCCTAACAACTTTCGCTGTTTGACTTTTGACCTCTGACCTTTAGATCTCCCACCATTTCGAATTCTATGAAAAGCAGTAAAAAGCAGTAAAAAAATCACTTCTCCTGGGATTTATGAGCAATCTGTACGAAACTGTATACACATGAACTTTGGACCAATGCCGACAAACGTAACTTAGCGGATTTTCCATAAGTGAAAACGTTAAGCTTTTATAAGCCAATGAAAATTGCAGCTTTTTTTAAATTATTCATCTGCCCCTAACACATACATGCAGACTCACATTTGTTTGACACTTTGCAATATTGTAGAGGGTCCTTCCAAGTATCACTGAAACCAATCTTACTCCAATTGGTCAAAGGGGGGCGCTATAGCAATTTTTTGAAAATGCAAACTTTAAACAGGCAAAAGTCATGCCTCGTTTGGCCGACAGCCGTTAAACCTGCTTACACATGTGCCTTGACTCATGAGGAACACATGTATCACTTTGACCAGTAAGCTCTGCCCTTAGATTGTCTGCAATTTTGAGCAGTTTGAAAAACATTTAAATCCAGGATTTCTGAGCAATTTGCATGAAACTGTGTCAAATACATGTTTGAGGCCCTTTTTCACAGGTTCAGGTGTGTTGGTTCAATAGCTTGATCGCTTAATCATCTGCCTTGAAACCATAGGGTAGCCGGTTCGAATCCCACCTCAGGTAGTCTTAATTATAATTGCATTGCACACAACATGACTATATCAATGAATACATGTGCAATTGTTAAAGATGACGAGAAATGAATACTTGAAAGTAGTTATTTTCAATGTATGACGTACTTCATTCGCGCTTTTGTTTTGTTTTGTTGGATTCTCCCTTTTCACTGTCTAAGGCTGTGTATTGGATAGCTCCACCAGTATGTGTGAGTCTCATGTGCCAAAGGTCCCTGGTTCGAATCCCACTTATTACAGTTCACATTTAAATTGCATTGTACAAAACATGACCCTGTTAATTCAGACAAGTGCAATGTTTAGACAATAACACGAAATGCTTTTGAGAGTAGTTTTTTTTTATGTATGACATACTTTCTTGTGAAAATAGCCGATCTACAATCTCACACCTTTCTAGATAGCAACGCGTTGTGAGCTTGTAGATCGACTATTTTCCACTAGTTTCCATTCCGAAATATATTGAGCAGTTTGAAAAACATTTAAACCAAGGATTTCTGAGCAATTTGCGTGAAAGTGTGTCATGTGTGTGAACTCCCTTTTCACTAGTACAGGTCTGTTGGCCCAATGGCTTAATCATCTGCCTTGAAACCACAGGGTTCCTGGTTCGAATCCCACGTCATGTAGAATGCATTATAATTGCATTGCACACAACATGACTGTATCAATGAATGCATGTGCAATTGTTAACCAGTAAACTCCGCCCTTAGATTGTCTGCAATTTTGAGCAGTTTGAAAAACATTTAAATCCAGTATTTCTGAGCAATTTGCGTGAAAGTGTGTCATGTGTGTGAACTCCCTTTTCATCAGTTCGGGTCTGTTGGCCCAATGGCTTAATCATCTGCCTTGATACCAGAGCGTCGCCGGTTCAAATCTCACCTCATGCAGACCTCAACTCAATTGCATTACACACAACATGACTGTATCAATGAATAAACATGCAATTGTTAAATGAAACGCTTATTGAGAGTACTTGTTTTCAATGTATGATGTACTTCATTAGGTTTCGAGAGCCTATCAGGCTTCTAACCCTATTACATCTCTACACTTTCATTATTATTCTTCCGCCGTTTTTGCCAGTTCTGGCCTAACCGCCTGGTCACTTCTTATGAAATTCGGCAATATGGTAGAGGGCTATGCCAAACGGCGAAAACCCGAAACTCACAACCATTGGCCAAAGGGTGGCGCTGTAGCACTCAATTGAAAATGCCAACTTTGAACAGGTACAGCTCATGCCCTGTTCGACCTACAGCCATGAAACTTCGATACACACATGCGTCTCCTCATGCCTAACAACTTTCACTGTTTGACTTTTGACCTCTGACCTTTAGATCTCCCACCATTTCGAATTCTATGAAAAGCAGTAAAAAGCAGTAAAAATCCTACTCCTCCTGGGATTTATGAGCAATCTGTACGAAACTGTATACACATGAACTTTGGACCAATGCCGACAGACGTAACCAAGCGGATTTTCCATAAGTGAAAACGTTAAGCTTTTATAAGCCAATGAAAATTGCAGCTTTATTTTAATTTTTCATCTGCCCCTAACACATACATGCAGACTCACATTTGTTTGACACTTTGCAATATTGTAGAGGGTCCTTCCAAGTATCACTGAAACCAATCTTACTCCAATTGGTCAAAGGGGGGCGCTATAGCAATTTTTTGAAAATGCAAACTTTAAACAGGCAAAAGTCATGCCTCGTTTGGCCGACAGCCGTTAAACCTGCTTACACATGTGCCTTGACTCATGAGGAACACATGTATCACTTTGACCAGTAAGCTCTGCCCTTAGATTGTCTGCAATTTTGAGCAGTTTGAAAAACATTTAAATCCAGGATTTCTGAGCAATTTGCATGAAACTGTGTCAAATACATGTTTGAGGCCCTTTTTCACAGGTTCAGGTGTGTTGGTTCAATAGCTTGATCGCTTAATCATCTGCCTTGAAACCATAGGGTAGCCGGTTCGAATCCCACCTCAGGTAGACTTAATTATAATTGCATTGCACACAACATGACTATATCAATGAATACATGTGCAATTGTTAAAGATGACGAGAAATGCATACTTGAAAGTAGTTATTTTCAATGTATGACGTACTTCATTCGCGCTTTTGTTTTGTTTTGTTGGATTCTCCCTTTTCACTGTCTAAGGCTGTGTATTGGATAGCTCCACCGGTAGAGTGTGAGTCTCATGTGCCGAAGGTCCCTGGTTCAAATCCCACTTATTACAGTTCACATTTAAATTGCATTGTACAAAACATGACCCTGTTAATTCAGACATGTGCAATGTTTAGACAATAACACGAAATGCTTTTGAGAGTAATTGTTTTTTATGTATGACATACTTTCTTGTGAAAATAGCCGATCTACAATCTCACACCTTTTTAGATAGCAACGCGTTGTGAGCTTGTAGATCGACTATTTTCCACTAGTTTCCATTCCGAAATATATTGAGCAGTTTGAAAAACATTTAAACCAAGGATTTCTGAGCAATTTGCGTGAAAGTGTGTCATGTGTGTGAACTCCCTTTTCACTAGTACAGGTCTGTTGGCCCAATGGCTTAATCATCTGCCTTGAAACCACAGGGTTCCTGGTTCGAATCCTACGTCATGTAGAATTCATTATAATTGCATTGCACACAACATGACTGTATCAATGAATGCATGTGCAATTGTTAACCAGTAAACTCCGCCCTTAGATTGTCTGCAATTTTGAGCAGTTTGAAAAACATTTAAATCCACTATTTCTGAGCAATTTGCGTGAAAGTGTGTCATGTGTGTGAACTCCCTTTTCATCAGTTCGGGTCTGTTGGCCCAATGGCTTAATCATCTGTCTTGATACCAGAGGGTCGCCGGTTCAAATCTCACCTCATGCAGACCTCAACTCACTTGCATTGCACACAACATGACTGTATCAATGAATAAACATGCAATTGTTAAATGAAACGCCTATTGAGAGTAGTCGTTTTCAATGTATGATGTACTTCATTCCCTCTTTTGTTTTGTTTTGTTGGATTCTCCCTTCTCACTGACCAAGGCTGTGGATTGAATAGCTTGATCAATACAGTGTTAGTCTCATGTGCCAAAGGTCCACGGTTCAAACCCCACTCGTCACAGTTTACATTTAAATTGCATTATACAAAACATGACCCTGTTAATTCAGACATGTGCACTTTGCGCTCTCTCGCTCTCTCTCTCTCTCTCTCTCTCTCTCTCTCTCTCTCTCTCTCTCTCTCTCTCTCTGCCTGTCTGCCACTCTGTCACTGTCTGCCAGTCTGCCACTCTGTCACTGTCTGTCTGCCAGTCTGTCACTCTGTCACTCTGTCACAGTCTGTCTGTCTGCCACTCTGTCACTGTCTGTCTGTCTGCCAGTCTGCCACTCTGTCACTGTCTGTCTGTCTGTCTGTCTGCCAGTCTGCCACTCTGTCACAGTCTGTCTGTCTGTCTGCCAGTCTGCCACTCTGTCACTGTCTGTCTGTCTATCTGCCAGTCTGCCAGTCTGCCACAGTCTGTCTGTCTGCCAGTCTGCCAGTCTGCCACTCTGTCACTGTCTGTCTGTCTGCCAGTCTGCCACTGTCACAGTCTGTCTGTTTGTCTGTCTGCCACTCTGTCACAGTCTGCCAGTCTGCCAGTCTGTCACAGTCTGCCAGTCTGCCACTCTGTCACTGTCTGTCTGTCTGTCTGCCAGTCTGCCAGTCTGCCATAGTCTGTCTGTCTGCCAGTCTGCCAGTCTGCCACAGTCTGTCACAGTCTGCCAGTCTGCCAGTCTGCCACTCTGTCACAGTCTGCCAGTCTGCCAGTCTGCCACTCTGTCAAAGTCTGCCAGTCTGCCAGTCTGCCAGTCTGTCAAAGTCTGCCAGTCTGCCAGTCTGCCACTCTTGTCACAGTCTGCCAGTCTGCCATTATTCTCGAAACCGCTAATTGCTGCTTGCAGCTATATTTCTAATTGTAAATGTATCTCTAAAACATTTTTTTTTTAACTATAAAACAACCATTTGTTGTTCCAGGAGAACGGTCCTCACAATGTATATTTCTTCAAATTCTACTATAGTTGGTCCTCGTAAGTATAGTAATACAAACACACACACACACACACACACACACACGCACACGCACACGCACACACACACGCACGCACACACACACACACGCACACGCACACGCACACACACACAAAACCATTGAAGTGCCCTCAGGAGGGCTGTGCACATAGATAGGACTCTTCATTGCGTCCTATGGTGCTAACAGTCAGTAGTGGACTGAATGGAAGTGAATGGGTGTTTACATCCAGCTCTCTGTCAGAGACCAGAGTGGAGGAGGAACAAAGAGGAAGAAAAAAGCATGGGTATCATCAGTTTAATGGTTTTTGTGTTTTTACATGTGTGTGTATGCGAGTGGGTGAGGGGGGGGCTATAGAAGTGAAGTAATTTAAGATAGATTTTCGTTTACTGACGATTTTTTTTGTGCCAACCCGTCGAAGTCGTCTAGGAGAAATTGGGCCCAAAACCTAGGATTGTTTTTGTTTTCATACGGTCCATGTATTGCTGTAACTTGATCATCCCACATTGATACAAAAGGAATGATCCTTTTTTTTTAACTTTTTGAATAGTCCTTTCATTTACTTTCACATGTGTTGTTGGTATTTTTTGTTGAGTACTGGTACATTTACTTGAGTACTGTACTTAAGTACACACTTTGAGTATTGTACTTTACTTGAGTGCTTGAGTATGCACTTTTGAATACTTCAGTGTTGTAAAAGCAAGTACTCCGGTACTTTAACTCAAGTACAAATTTGACTGATATATATGCTTTGACTCAAGTACTGGAGTTGAGTATTGGCCAGCCACAGCGGAAAACAGCAGATCTACAATCTCCCAAACGCGTGGCGTTTTTGTTATAAATCAGGCTTTTAAAGCCCTCCCATCATGTGTGTGTGTGTGTGGTATCGACTCTCAAACGAGGCTTCGTGGCAACAGTCTGGGGGGCGATGGGGGTGGGGGGTTTGGAGGGGGCTAGTGTCAAAAGGTGGACGTTTCAGCGGGGCTGCGAGGAGCTCTCTTGACCCCGTGGAGCGCTCGTTTCCCCCGAGGAGCTCATTAGCTGGGCTGTGCAAGCTAACGGTCCAACCAAAACAAAAAACCCACACAAACACGCTGTGGTGGAAGAAGTATATACTCACATAGAAGAAAAGTAAAAGTAGCAATACCACACGAATGTAGAAATACACTGTTGCAAGTCAAACCTTTTGAAAAAATAGCTGATCCACAAGCTAGCAACGCGGCGCGTTTCCACATGATGTGAGGTTGTCGATAAGCTACTTTTGAAAAGCCCAGGCATAAAATAGGACGTGAGTGGTTTATGCATGCTTTGTATTATAATCTACATCTACAATGTGACTTGCAACTAAAGTTTTCTAATAATTACGGTGAAGTAAAAAAAGTACAATATTTTCCTCTTGAGTTGTAGTGGAGTAGAAGTATAGCGAATCAACACATTGTAACCCATTAAGACCTATGAGCTTGTAGATCTGCTATTTTTGAAAAATCGTGAAAAAATATTTTTTATATTTTTTTCAAAGAACTGTTAGGATTTAGATTTGTTTTAAAGAATCGCCTCAGGTCTTAACCCATTGATACCTGGAACGCATCTGTGTCACTTTAGATCTCTTTGGCTATTCAAAAATAGCAGATCTACAAGCTCATAGCGCGGCACCGAGTGCCGCGCTATGAGCTTGTAGATCTGCTATTTTTGAAAAATCGTGAAAAAATATTTTTTTACATTATTTTCAAAAAACTGTTAGGATTTAGAATTGTTTTTTGAATCGGCCTCAGATCTTAATGGGTTAATGGGTTAATACAAAATTGTACTCAAGTAACAGTACTTGAGCAAACGTGTGCATGTGCATGGCAGAGAGTGCTGCGATGCAACGTCCCCGAACACAGCCCAAGCGGGTGTCGAGCCTGCTGCGCCGTTGGTTGACACTTACCATAAACACTGATTATGTTGTCATCCAAATGTCAAGTGAATTATCAGCGCACTTTCCCAAATACCACAAGAGTAAATATGCAAATTTGGTACATTTCCATTAACCCATTAAGACCGGGAACGCATCTGTGTCATTTTTTAGATTTCTTTGGCTATTCAAAAAATTGCAGATCTACAAGCTCATAGCGCGGCACTGAGTGAAGCAAAGATTTGAGTTACAAATGTTGGCTTTAAAAATATGTATATTCACGATTTTTCAAAAATAGCAGATCTACAAGCTACTAAGCTCATAGCGCGGCACTCGGTGCCGCGCTATGAGCTTGTAGATCTGCTATTTTTGAATAGCCAAAGAAATCTCAAAATGACACAGATGCGTACCCGGTCTTAATGGGTTAATTGGACTGATGTGAATAAACCGCACTAAGCTGAATGTTTTAGCATAATTAAGCCGCTATTATACACCTACATGAAAAGTGTTTAGTGCCGCATAAGGTGACAGCAGGAAGAGCCGCTACAGAATGTCATTATTCATCAAATAAAAAGCATCTCCGTGGCTGTTTTATGGCCTTGATTCCTCTATATCAAGTAGTTGAGCCACTTCAGCCCCCTCTAGTGAGTAAACCTGCGGAATTAACTCAAATCTGGAGGAGGATTCTTTACCCCTAGATTTGCCACTTCCATTTAGTTTGGCTGATGATGCCAAACACCATAGTTTGCCGTAACCACTTAAAGGACGACTTCACCGATTTTCAACCTATCTTCATATAATTGGTCCTCACTAATACTCATGATAAAATGGTACCATTTTTTAATACTCGGTCTGTGTCTCAGAGGAGGGCTGTGGACAGTTCAGAGTCTACCAGTGACATCATCAATGGGGAATCCAAGCTAATAGAAACTGCAGGCTTTCTATTCCTGGAAAGTTGCAACGCAATAAAAGAAGCCATTGTTCTCGCGTTAATAAAAATCGAAATAAGAAATGTGAAATCTTGTTGGAAAAAAAAAATCATGCCTAACGATGATGTCACTGGTAGACTGGTAGGTTTCTGGACTGTCCACAGCCCTCCTATAATGAGACACAGACCAAGTAGAAAAAAATGGTACCATTTTATCATGAGTATTAGTGAGGACCAATTATATGAAGATAGGTTGAAAAAATCGGTGAAGTCGTCCTTTAAACCCTATATGGTCGAGCGGAGTATCTCAGGGCTCTATGCTACTGGAGTGTCTTTTCTGTTTTCTGTTATTGTGGGGAACGTCATTTCCTGCTAAAGCCTTTCCCCACAATACGGGTGGCTGGGGTTTAAGTGGTTAAAAACACACGGATGAAAACACACTTCTATACCATCTGCATCTGCTCTTTCAACCTAAATTCGACAGAAGGAGGATGTGGGAAGGAGATATTTTCATCCTCTTCCATCCTCTGGGCAGCAGTTATTATGACCATCCATTCCCTAGGCCTAGATCCCTGTTGCCAAACCTGTCCCTCCGCACCCTTGCCCAGAGAGCATGAATAGAACTTTGCATGCAGATTAGAGTATTTTGACTATTTTAGTAGTAATTGCCGCCGTATTCTATGTTTTAACCCATTAAGACTGTAATTTTTTGATTTCTTTAGGCTATTCAAAAATAGCAGATCTACAAGCTCATAGCGCGTGCCGCGCTACGAGCTTGTAGATCTGCTATTTTTTTTTAAATCGTGAAAAGTTTTGCGAATCTTTGAATATATATATATTTTTAAAAGCGAACATTTGTAACTCAAATCTTTGCTTCTGGGGGGTCCCTGGAACAAAATATTTTGAGATGGGGGTCCGTAGCCAAATACATATATATTTGAGATATTTTTCAGCCTCAGGTCTTAATGGGTTAAAACAGACGGGCGAGTGTTATTTTAAATCCTAGTTTTATTTATTGTTCTCTTACTGTGCTTGTTTTGTATTCCGTTTTTACCGTGTATTTTGTCTTACTTACTTTTACCGTGTATTTTGTGGGTTCCCAGCGATATAAGAGTTTTTAAAGTAATGACTTAAGCCCTGTGTTCTTTTTTGGCTGCTCGAAAATAGACTGTCTACAAGATATGCTATTTGAGAAAAATGTAGTTGACAAATCTTCTTTGGCGGGGGGGTCCCTGGCACAAATGGGGGGGGGGGGTTCCGGGCGGTATATAACTTTTAACAAATTTGGGGGTCTTTGACATGAAAATATTTGAGAACCACTGTGGTATAGGGCACAGCTAACCAACCCCCCCCCCCCCCCCCCCCCCCACACCCACACCCCCACACCACCACCGATGGCGAGATGGATTCCTCATCCACCTCATCTGCCCCCAGTGATCCTCCCTAGCTCTGAGCCAGGCCTCCATTAAGCAGAGCCCCCTTCAAAATGACTTTCAGAACGCCCAGAGAATGTGATTATCTGCCGTCTGGCTTTTTTTTGGGAGGAGAGAGAGTGTAATCTATGCACAGATCAGGAACCACAGATAGGATATCGCAATGTCCTAATTCCAGCTGGCAGGAGTCTGTCATACGCAATGACACACCACAGCGCACACGTACTACTGTTACCCCAGTGTTGGAAAGTAATCGAGTACATTTACTCGAGTACTGTACTTTAAGTACATTGTTGAGGCATTTTTTTACTCCTTAGTCCCTGACTCTAACAGTAACACGAAACACCACAGAAAGTAAGACTATTTCTCTATTCTATATTTGAGTATGTCCATTTTTCAATACGTTATACTTGTACTCCACTACATCTCAAATGGCAAATATTGTACTTTTTTACTCCACTATAATCAGCTTTGGTTATGGTAGTTACTTTGCAGATTTAGATTAATATTACAAAACACACATGAACCAAGTAAGCCTTGGAACATTCTAAAGTAGCCGATCTACATGCTAATAACGCGTCACGATGCGATGTATTCAACTTTTGAATACGGGACTTTTACTCGTATCAGAGTATTGCTACTTTTATTAAGTACAAAGTCTGAGTACTTCTTCCACCACTAGTGTTACCCTGGTGCATGGAAGGTTAAGTAGCCACCAGATCCCCATAGACCCTGTGAACCTTAACCTGGTATTGACCATGGATCCTCCATAGAGCCACCATGTCTTATGAAGCTGCTGTCAGTCAAAGTAATTGACATCTGGGGGTTGAGGCAGATGTTTGCTGTTTGCTTAAAGGGATAGTTCACCCCCCGCCCAAAAAAAATCTCTATCGATTAGTCACCCCATGGAGACTTGACTTCATGGACATTTTTTGGTTCTTGTCGCATTCCTAAGCCAATGGGAATGTATTGGCTTAGGAATGCGACAAGTACAAAAAATATCCATGAATTCAAGTCTCCATGGGGTATGTAATTGATAGAAAAAAAGTCATTCTGGGGGGGGGGGGGGGGGGGACTATCCCTTTAAACTGGGCTCCGAGGAGGGTTTTCAAGAAAACCCACCACCCAACATTCCGCGACAGCAGGCGAACATTTGGGGAAAATAACCAATCTACAAGCTCACAAGAGATTTTGTGTAGAGGGCCAAAAGGAGGGGGGAAAGGATAGGGCCCTGGGGTGGGGGGGGGGGGGGGGGGGGCTGTCAACAAAGTATATAGGGTTTAATTGGTTAATTTAGACATTGAATTCAGACATTGAACTTGAATTGTTGTTCAGAAAACAGGAAAAAAAAATGTGTTTCACGGCCTGAAAATCTAGTTTAAAGTGGCGTCCATATATGGACACGGGAAGTTTGTGTGACGCCCACTGTCCACTGTCTGTCTACCCACCCACGAGGCAACTATTGGATACGGTAACTGAGGTTATATCTTTTTAGATTGTCCTTTCCAACGATTCCCAGCTGCAACTTGTTACAGCTGGGTATTTGACTGTTATCTGGTCAAATATTTCTAAACCACGGCCATCTGTCATCATTCAGGGCCATGATTCTGCTCTTCTATAACAAGTTATTTGGTCATGTTAGGAATGGAATGGTGCGGAACACAAGCCCAAGGCAATCTGAAGGGGGAAGAGGGAGGTTTTGTGCAGAAGCCCGTAATGACTGTAAATAGCTTCTGGTTCTATTTGTTTTTACCAGAAAGCTGAAATCCTGACACGAACTGCAACATCACAACGAACGAATGAATGAATCAAGTTTATTCCCCGACATACTTTTTCATGTATTAGGAAATTGTGCTCGTGTTTGATCGCTAACACACATTTCTACAAACACAACGTTCATAAATAATTGAGCGCTCTGAAATTGCCTGTCACCGAACAAAGTGAATTGTTTACAGCTAAACATAATGACGCGGCGAAATCAAATGAATGTATCAGACTGGGTGAAGGGGGTAAGAATGCTGAATAATGCTTAATGGAACCGTTCCAGAATTATTCCTGGAGTCTAGCTCATGCTCCTCTGCTCACTACCGAACCATTAGTGAAAGGAAAACTGAGTATCCATCACAGGCCGATCTCCTCCCCTCTCCTTAGCCGGCTTTCCTGTTTATCGCCCTGAGGTCAGTGCAATTTCCTCCAGGTCCTACCTTTACCACAGCCTGGGAGGGGAGGCCGACCTCTGGCTATCACTCCAATAGAAAACATCCCTTCACTTCAGGGCCGCTGTGACCTTACAATCATCCTCACTTCAGATAAGACACTAAACGCACCACACCTGGGTAGAGAGATGGGAGGATTTGTTCCTCTTGTAATCTAACGTTATTCCCCATGGGAACCATGGGCAAGTCCTCCTGGAAGTTTTATCAGATGAAGCGCCGGAGAAGGTATTAATCGACTGACGGGTGAACAATGGTGAACGCGCGTACAGGCTCCACAGTAAGGGATTACAGAATTCAACCAGTCAGCGTCAAGACAGGCTCAATGTGAGTTACATGGTTACAAGGTATCTTGCGTACAGGCACATGAGAGTGACAGAGTGACAGAGCTTTAGTAATAGTAATAAAAAGGTTTCCCCCAAGCTTATTTTTTCTTTACTTTGGCCAGCTCGTTCATGTCCCTGATTGTACTTTAGCTTTTTAGCAATCTACTGGCCTTATGGCTGCGGAGCCACTTTCTATGTGGCATCATCTGAAACAGTTCGTGGTTGGGGTGACTACGATCTTTGATGATTCTGTGAGCTTTTTCTGTGGGGCATTTATTATAAAGTCATTGTTTTATACATTTACTCTCCGGTAAAGATTATATTTGTAGCCCACATGTGACACAAGGAAGTGTAGTTTAATGCCAAGATGTTAATGTCAACGAGTAGTAGTTAATCTAAAGGTAGATATTTTTGGTTAAAACAAAAGTTTTTTTGTTAAAAGGTTAAAGCTCTATATTCTGATAGTAATCATTGCTATAGAGTGTCTGTTCAGTAATGGGGGTTTTCCCGTCTCTACAACTCAGAAAACAGAAAATAAATCTTCAGGTACTGTAGGTGACAAAATCTCAGCCAATCAAGAGAGAGTACCCATTTATCAGCTTAAATTTTAAATTATGATGTTCAAGTTCCAATTTTGTCTGCTCATGATTGGATAAAATTTGTTATTCTGACCTGAAAATGCATTTTCTGTTTAATAAAGAGCTGGAGAGACAAGGAGACTCCTTTTACTGAACAAACACTCTATAGCAATGGGTACTATCAGAATATAGAGCTATTTAACACTTATTTTAACCAAAGAAAATCACTTACCCTACAGTACCTTTAACTCTTGAGTGTACAAATGTAAATGTACACATTTGTACACTCAGAGTTATGGATGATATTTATCCACTTCTGATAAATGTTTAGTGTATCTCCTACATGTGGTGTGTGTGTGTGTGTGTGTGTGTGTGTGTGTGTGTGTGTGTGTGTGTGTGTGTGTGTGTGTGTGTGTGTTTTGGGAGGCGTGAGGTTCTTAAAAGCCTGCTGGTTAAGTCTTCTATGCTGTGTTTATTTCCAGATGTGGGTGTGTGTGTGTGTGTGTGTGTGTGTGTGTGTGTGTGTGTGTGTGTGTGTGTGTGTGTGTGTGTGTGTGTGTGCGCGTGGGTGGGTGCGTGCCTGCGTGTGTGCATTTCCATGTCTACATATATATGCATATGGGTGTTTGTTTTCAATGTGGGTTTGAATGTGTGTGTGTGTGTGCGCGCGCGCGTGCGTGTGCGTGTGCGTGTGTGTGTGTGTGTGAGAGCTGGTGTTGTGGTGCGTACAGGGACCCGACACTCCCAGCAGCATATGTTTAGCCCATCAAGACCTGGAACGCATCTGTGTCACTTTAGATGTCTTTGGCTATTCAAAAATAGCAGATCTACAAGCTCATAGCGCGGCACCGAGTGCCACGCTATGAGCTTGTAGATCTGCTATTTTTGAAAAATCTTGAAAACTATTTTTTTTTTCAATTTTTTTTTTCAAAAAAACTGTTAGGATTTAGAAAACATTTTAAAGAATGGCCTCACAGGGTCTTAAAGGGTTAGTGCGTGGTGGCAGGGTGAGGAGCAGCTTGTGGCTGGCTGGCTGCGGTGTGAGCTGTGCGTCACTCAGCCAGTCAGCATCTCTCAGCACAGCTGTCCCCCTCTCTCTCTCTCTCTCTCTCTCTCTCTCTCTCTCTCTCTCTCTCTCTCTCTCTCTCTCTCTCTCTCTCTCTCTCTCTCTCTCTCTCACTGTATATACAGTGTACTGTACGCCAAGCGGGGCAAGGGTTATATAGACATTTCTTATAGTCTTTTGGGGGCCGTTTAAAGGCACGGTCTGTAGGTTTTATGGCCTTTTATGACGAAGAGAGAGAGAGTGTTTGCAAATGCAACAACACAGGATTCGAACCCGGTCTCCTGCGTTGGGAATCCCTGCTTGTGCAAGGGGAGATATAGTGGGCTTATGAGTGTCACCAGGGACTACCTTTTGCAATGGAAGAGTGGGGAGACCACCTGCAACCACTACAGATGTGCTAGTTATATAAAAACAAATCATTCAAATAAATCCGGATTGCAGCTTTAACCCATTGAGACCTGAAGCCGATTCTACATGTCTCCTAAATCTCAACTTTTCTGAAAAATATATCATATATGTTTCTATATCAGTGGTGCTCAATCTTTTTCATGTCAAGGACCCCCAAAATTATATATATTTGGCGGCGGACCCCCATCAAAATATGTTGTTCCAGGGACCCCAAGAAGCAAAGATTTGAGTTAAAAATGTTCGCTTTAAAAAAATATATATTCAAAGAATTGCACACTCAAAAATAGCAGATCTACAAGCTCGTAGCGCGGCACTCGGTGCCGCGCTACGAGCTTGTATATCTGCTATTTTTGAATAGCCCAAAGTGTAAAATAATGCTTTTTACCTCAAATCTAAAAATGACACAGTTCCAGGTATCAATGGGTTAAGTAATCTGAAATTCGACATCAGTAGATATTCAAGGCTTAAAAAGGCAAAGATGGCCGCCTGAAATCTCAAAATGTAATCAGATCTTTATGCTTTTTAGAGTTGAATGTAACACTCCAAAGTGCTTCACAAGAGGAATACTCGGTGATATATATGCTTGATATACGATCCGCCAGGAAACCTGAATGTATTGCACTTCATGCTACACTATAGAAGTCAAGCATTATATGCTCTCTCAATTGGAGCGCGCTCGCGTGCGTGCGTGCGTGCGTGCGGCACAACGCCAGCATAACACCATAATAGTCCCGCGGTCGCAGGGATATTGCGTGTCAAGTGTACAGCATGTCGTTCCTGATTTACAGATATTCGTATTGCTATTCGTGCGTTGGCTTATTATGGGTTTGGCGGTGAGTTTATGAGGTCCTTGAACCAGACCGTTTGGCACACCGACGGTTGGTATATATAAAAAGCCAAAAAGCTTGTCGGGGCAACGTCGTGCTCTCGGTTTTTTGGCCGCGTGCTCCGAGTCGGAGCTGCTGCTGGCTTTTCTGTTTTTTGGTCTGAAGTGCCAGGGTGGCTGGTTCAACTCCAGCATAATCTCTTCTTCTCTCTCTTCCTCTATCCCTCTCTCTCTCTCTCTATTGCCTCTCTTTTAACTCTTTATGCCTCTGTCTCCCTCTTTCACTCTCGTTTATTCTATCCACTCTTTCTGTCTCTCCTTCGTCACATTTGGAACGAGACAAGGGGACATTGCAGTGTGTGTTGGGCCTGTGGACACACCTGTCCTCCCTTGCGTCCTACTAGCCATAGTACCCAAGCCAGTTGTTATTGGGGAGCGCTTGTTTTGGTTCAATCGATGTCCTGTGTATATATATGCAAGTTTTCAAACAAATGCGTTACTTTTTTAACCGCTTTAAAACAAAGCTGGCAAGTGAGACCCTGAGGCCCGAGCGAGCTGCTAGGCGAACGAGTGCCCGCGGCGCCGAGCAGCAGATGGCCTCGCGCTTCAACGTCGTTTACACATGTTCTCCCTGTATCTTAAGCTGTCATTTCTCTCTAAGCAACACCTCCTCTTCTCCACCCAACCCTCTCTGTTTCTCTTATTCTGTTTCTCTAATCTAAAATCTAAAATCTAAATCTAAATCTCCTATCTAAAATATGAAATCGACACATGTAAGATACATGAATTAATGTGTAATCATGTCAGACTGGCCATCCATCTTGGGAAAACATTTAAAGGTGCATTTCCCTACTTTTGGAGAGGAGCTGCAAGTTGATCCCGTGGAGATCAATCAATCAACAGGCTATGCTAGGCTAAGGTCACTGTCAAACTGCGCGCAGACTGTGTCTGGGTCGGTTTGGAAATATTGTCAAAACAGAACGCTCTCTTTAACAGCAGATGTAGTCAGTCAGCTGTGTGTTTTATCATGCTTTCGTCTGCTCCAACTTGCTGACCCACATTCGATGTCTTATCTCCAATATATGCCAGTGAACTTTGCGGCACACTGCCTGCCGAGGTACTTTCGGTTGGCCGTGCTGGTGTGCGTGTCCAGGTACAGTACAGTACAGTACAGTACAGTACAGTACAGTACAGTACAGTACAGTACAGTACAGTACAGTACAGTACAGTAGAGTACAGTACAGTACGTGAGGCTTAACCCATTAAGACCTGAAGCCGATTCTACAAATGTCTTCTAAATCAAAACAGTATTCTGAAAAAACGTTTGTTTCTATAATCAGCGCCGGTGCTCAAACTTTTTCCATGTCAAGGACCCCCAGAATTATATGTATTTGGCCTCAGACCCCCCCATCTCAAAATATTTTGTTCCAGGGACCCCCAGAAGCAAAGATTTGAGTATTTTTTTTTTTTGCTTTAAAACAATATATTAAAATATTTGCACTCATTTCCACGATTTTTCAAAAATAGCAGATCTACAAGCTCGTAGCGCGGCACTCGGTGCCGCGCTATGAGCTTGTAGATCTGATATTTTTGAATAGCCCAAAGTGTAAAATAATGCTTTTTTTTTAGCTCAAATCAAAAAGTGACACAGGTGCGTTCCAGGTCTAAATGGGTCAGGTGGTTAATAGCAGGTACTGCATGTATGTGTGCGTGCGCGCATTATTGTTCCTTCTTGATTCTTCTGGCTCAGTTCACCAGCACCACACCTAACATGCCAACATTGCCAGGCCACACGGCCCAGAGGCTGCTTTTGGAACACCACGAGGAGACAACAGATACTCACACATGGAACACGCTGGCTGCGGTTTCACAGCCACACATTCCTCCAGCAGGTCGTTGACCCCGCTGCCGCCGGGCCGGCATCTATTAAGACTATGATGCACCGTGTGAACTTTGATCCGCTCGTTATCATTTATAACCTGCGGGATCATAGAAAGGTGTGGCCGCAGGCGCTGATTAATGACCAATTAATTGACAAATAGCGACAGCTTGTTATCTATGCTTGTCTGAGTCACTTCCAGGTTCACCTGTGCGATGTAAAAAATCTGGAACTTGTTTGAATGAATACGTTATCTTTTTTAACCAATCTTTATGGTAGAGTGTCTTTAACCCGGCCCGTACGGCCCATGACAAACTGAGGAGGACGCGGTACGATAGTGCAAACATAGCAACGATAGCTTTATTTACAAAAGTAACTAAATTAAACATACAAAGAGTGCGTCTGTGTGTAAGTCAGTAATGTCAGCGATGTGTGTGGATGTGTGATCGTTGATCAATGTAATGTGGGGTATGCTGTATGGTGTTATTTTACACTTTGGCTATTCAAAAATAGCAGATCTACAAGCTCATAGCGCGGCACCGAGTGCCGCGCTATGAGCTTGTAGATCTGCTATTTTTGAAAAAAACGTGAAAATGTGTGTAAATCTTTGAATATATATATATTTTTTTTTAAAGTGAACATTTTAAACTCAACCGAAGGACACTAAAAGATAAACAAACAGTAGTGTATGCACTGTCATCTGGGAGTACAAGGTAAATGGGCCGGCACCCTCTCTGGGAGCAATGGCCAGGTGCTCCCAATTCTCCCTAATTGGAAACCTCAAGTTGGCCCAGCATACAGGACCTGTGGGAGAAGAAACACACACAGGGGAGCACACACACAATACACAGACACAGAGAGTGGTCAATGCAATATGACTAAATTAGTACATCTGCAGTGGCAGGAGGTGGTCTGCCTACTCTTCCATTGAGACATTTTAGACCCTGGTGGTGTCGGGTAGGACTCCTACGAGTAGTACCGCATGAAGCTCATAAGCCCAAGTGAATTTGGTCTCTCGTGTGGGGGGAGACCCACGCGTTGGAATTCCAGGTAGGACACATAAAGTTTCATAGAAACGACTTCTAAGTAATGCACCAAAAAAACGGAACCAGGGGCGGCCATAGCTGAGTGGTTAGTGAGCCCGCCTAGGGAGCCAGAAGCCCTGGTTGCCCCAGGTTCGATTCCCGGCCAGGCCAGCATATGTGTCGATGAAATGAAATTTGTCCCTGAGCAAGACTCTTAACCCCTAATTGCTCACAGGTTCTCATTGGAAACAAGACCGCAAGGACTTTCATGAACGACCTGTTAAAAGGAATTATCCTTAACCTTATTAATACCTACGTTCAAATGAATTATACATACAGTAAATGACATTCTTTCTGTCTTCGTAGAGGTGTGTTGAAGTAAAAACAGGTGTCACAACACTATACGACCCAACTAGAGACGCTCACAGTCACCATTTTGTTCACCGGCGATACCAATTTCATGTACCGCACTTATCAGATGATGGGAGAAGCGATCTAATCCATTACTCTCAGTGATGAGCGTGAAAAGACCATTCGCTTCGGGTCGTTGGACACAAATGAGTGAGTGAGTTTCCATTAGAGGGATGTGGCATCCTCCTCTGTGTGACACACAAGCAGAGAATTGGTTCATTTTTCTTTGATTTATGACATATTAACTGGGTATATGTTTTTTTTTTGGTACCAGGTAATATTTCTGTTGCCAGTACTCTACCACACTCTGATTCCACGTCTAGTCTGAGCTTGTTAGGTTTTGAGAATGAAAGCTCTCTCCTTTCTTGCATCACCTTTAACCCATTAAGACCGGGAAGCATACTGTGTCTTTTTAAGATGTCTTTGGGCTATTTTTGAAAAATCATTTCAAACATCAAACATTTGTGCAAATCTTTGAATATATATATTTTTAAAGCGAACATTTGAACTCAAAGTCAAATCTTTGCTTCTGGGGATTTTACATGTATTCTGAATACTAACAGTTTAAAAAAACAAAACTATGTTGCTATAGTATCAGTGGTTCTCAAACTTTTTTTCATGTTAAGGAACCCCAAAATGCCATGTATTTGGCTGCGGACCCCCATCTCAAAATATTTTGTTCCAGGGACCCCCCAGATGCAAAGATTTGAGTTAAAAATTGATATATATATATATTCAAAGATTTGTACACATTTTCAAGATTTTTTCCCAAAAATAGCAGATCTACAAGCTCGTAGCGCGGCACTCGGTGCCGCGCTACGAGCTTGTAGATCTGCTATTTTTGAATAGCCCAAAGAAATCTAAAATTGGCTCACAGATGCGTTCCCGGTCTAAATCGATTAAGGGATCTTTTGTGTTTGTAGCGCTGCTGTGTATTTCTACATTGTGGTGTTGCTACTTTTACTGAACAGACAGTGACAGGAAAACAATGCTAAAGAAACCTTGGATCTTACTGCGTTGTGAGTGTATGAAGTGGACTTAAAAAAATGCACAGAGCGTCAGAGAGGACGGCAATGCAAGGGTTTGGGCCCCATCTGTTGAGATGACATGACATACAAATGACATGTAGATGAGTGGATGAGAGTGGATGACAGCTTATTATCTAATACCCCTCTGCCGGTCTGGAGGACCTTTCTACTGTACTTATAAGACCTCACAATGACGCCATGTTGGCCCCATGGCTCCACTCTGTGGATCTGCTGCCATCTCTTGGCTGTTCCCTGCAATTAACTCTAGAGCGTGTACAAATGGAACCAAATGGACCCAAATAGAGTCCAATTTTAGGCTCCATTTGTACACTCTCAGAGTTAAAATGAGGATTTTACTGAGTGTATTTCTTTAAATGAGGATTTTACTGAGTATATTGCTTTAAAAACATTTGGCTAATGATGTCTATTTTCTCTCTCTCTCTTTCATGTGCTGTCCGCTGTCTCGTCCTGACCACCTCATCTCAGGTAAGACCACTCCCTCAGCTTTCATCTCTTTGTCACAATGCTCACATCTGACACATGCCATAAATGCTGTTTTTTTTAATTGATCCTACAGTGTAGGATAAAAAAAATGCTAAAAAGCAGCTGTACTCTGGGTCCAGAGTAATGATGATAATACCCCCCAATGCCTGCAAGAAAAGTGTTTCCTCAGAGAAAGTCGGAAACAGGATAAACGCTTGCTTTAAATAGGGTGTCTTTTTCCACTTTGTCTGTTTTCCTTGCTGGACCTGAGTTTCGTTCTTGCCATAATGGAGTAATCACTTCTCACAGTGCTCCCTCTATTCTCATTCACTAGCCGCGAGTCATCACGGAGGCGAAGAACATTACCGCCAGACAGTGCTTGAGGGAATATTCTGATGTAGCCCGATTCTCCCCACAAACAAGAACGTACTGTAGCATTTCGTTCATCCATTTAAGCAACTTTGTGGTTCAAGCGGAGTACTTTTCACTGGAACCCAAATGGGCTTCAAATCATGGGAGTGAAACCAAGAAGAGCTACTTCACTACATGTATACCCCTCTAAAGCAGTGGTTCTTTATGTCTATGTGGGATGCGGAGGTGCCCTAGGTTCCAGGGACCCTGCAGCTAGTTAATCTAACTAAAGACAACAAGAATGTCTATTTTTATCAGAGTTTTACATACAGTACATTGGCTATTTGAAAATAGCCAATCTACAAGCTCACAATGCGTCGCGATGCGTAATTATGAGGCGTGGTGAGCTTGAAGATCTGCTATTTTCATCATTTTGAAACATTTTCACTACGCATATCTTGTATGGGGGGGGTCCCTGGCACAAAATATTTTCAGATGGGGGTCCGCGGTCGAATAGATATTCATTTGGGGGTCCTTGACATCAAAAAGTTTGAGAACCACTGCCTTAGACTGGGGTCATAACTCATAATTGTTGCCTGGCTCAAAATAAATATTTTTTTCAGTGCCTTGGATTGATTTTCTTGGCAAGTCCTGCAGTCCACACCACTTGGGAGTTATGCAGTGCCTCTTTGTAAAACTTTTTTTTGGGTAGATTAAAGCGTTGAGAATCACAAGCTATAAGGATATCGCTGATATGAGGCTGGTGTTTTGGACTGACTCATGCCATTTCATTTAGCGCTTTTAATTACCCCCCTAAACTGTAGACCAGATAAAACCTTTATTGATCCCCGGAGGGAATTTGAGGAACCATTAGCGGTTCATAAATTATGTTGTTGTGAGGATGATGAATCTTTTATTTGTTTTTGCCAGCGGGATAGAGCGAGGTTATACAGACTTTTACGCAATGCTAGAGTGCAGGAAAACAAGCGACGCCCGTGCATGCGCCACAAAATGTGACGCTCGTGCGCGAGGAGGAGCAGCGTGCACGCATGGTGTGTTTGGGTCAGGACCGCTGCCAGGGACATTCCACTGCCATGTCGTGCCCACACTCGTATTTCTATTAGAAGTGTGTGCCCACGCGTGTGTGCGTGTGTGCGTGCGTGCCTGTGGCACTCTCTCTGTGCTCTCCCTATGTGAAAAGAGTGACGCTACCAGAGACCCCTGTTTGACGTTAAACCGCTAGGTCTCATCATTGCAGTTTGGAATAGGCTCTATGCACAGCAGCCATATTGGACAGAAATTGGGCCCCTTCCTTGCTTCTTTCACAGGTGTTACCAATGACACTAATATTAGGAAGGCTCTGTTCCATTTAGTGTAGCACGGTGGTTCTCTAACTTTTTAATTTCAAGGACCCCTATAACTCTGAGAGTGTACAAATGGAACCAAATGGACCCTCGTTCCATTTGTACACTCTCAGAGTTACACCCTCTCAAGGAACCATGAGGGTCCCTGGACCACACTTTGAGACCCACTAGTGTTTCCAGTGAGCCAACATGCACAATATCAGCACCCTGACTCTGTTTGACCAGAATGGAACAGAGCCGTATCATTGGTAACACCTGTGAAGTAGTAAGAAGTAAGAAGAGGCCCAATTTTTCTCCAAAATGGCTGCTTTGCATAGAGCCTATTGTCAAGACTTGACCGTTTCTTCTTTGCTAAGTGAATTACCTGGGTTGAAAAAAAAAACACAAGTGGAGAGAACCACAGTATGTGCCCCCTGACAGGAGGTGCAATAACAAACGCGCCCACTAGAGGGGGCTGGCAGATGCTCCCTGACTGTCCATACTTTAGACTAGAGTCTCTCGCTCTCTCTCTCTCTCTCTCTCTTTCTCTCTCTCTCTGTGTGATTCTCTTTATTTAAGGAAAACCTACACACTGATCTCTCCTCAAAGACAGTCTTTAAATGTCAATGTTTTAAATGCTCTTTGTTTCTTCATGATTTATTTCCTCCCCTCCTGCCTCTTAGACAGAACAAAGGGCAGTGGAGTGTGACTCTCTGGGATGCCGAGGCAAAGAGAAGAGATGCTGAGTGCATGCACCCATATCTTTAATTTGAGGGAACAGCCAGTCAAAACATTCTCTGGCCTTTTTTTAATATTTTATATATATCGAGTGAAAGATTCTCTTGCATCAGCCCCCTTGTTTCTGCATCTCTCTTGTGGCTATATAGGCGGTCCTAAACCTCTCCCATTAGTGTGATGGTGTACTGGGCCAGTCTGATGGTGTACTGGGCAGTGGTGGAAAGTAACTAAGTACATTTACTTAAGTACCGTACTTAAGTACAATTTTGAGGTATTTGTACTTTACTTGAGTATTTCCAATTTCCGATACTTTTACTTCTACTCCACTACATCTCAGAGGCAAATATTGTACTTTTACTCCACTACAATTATTTGACAACTTTAGTTACTTTTCAGATCTAAACTATGATATAATGAAACATACATTAACCACTTCAGCCTTATTTTATACCTATAGGCTATTTGAAAATAGCAGATCTACAAGCTCACAACGCGTCGCATCGCGACGCGTTGTGAGCTTGTAGATCGGCTATTTTCAAATATTTAGTACTTTTACTTTTGGTACTTTAAGTACATTTTGATGCCAATACTTTTGAACTTTTACTCAAGTAAATTTTTAATTTTGGACTTTTACTTGTAACAGAGTATTTTTATATTGCAGTATTGGTACTTTTATTAAGTAAAGAATTTGAGTACTTTTTCCACCACTGGTACTGGGCCAGTGTGATGGTGTACTGGGACAGTGTGATGGTGTACTGGGACAGTGTGATGGTGTACTGGGACAGTGTGATGGTGTACTGGGACAGTGTGACGGTGTACTGGGACAGTGTGATGGTGTACTGGGACAGTGTGATGGTGTACTGGGACAGTGTGATGGTGTACTGGGACAGTGTGATGGTGTACTGGGACAGTGTGACGGTGTACTGGGACAGTGTGACGGTGTACTGGGACAGTGTGATGGTGTACTGGGACAGTGTGATGGTGTACTGGGACAGTGTGATGGTGTACTGGGACAGTGTGACGGTGTACTGGGACAGTGTGATGGTGTACTGGGACAGTGTGATGGTGTACTGGGACAGTGTGATGGTGTACTGGGACAGTGTGACGGTGTACTGGGACAGTGTGATGGTGTACTGGGACAGTGTGATGGTGTACTGGGACAGTGTGATGGTGTACTGGGACAGTGTGATGGTGTACTGGGACAGTGTGATGGTGTACTGGGACAGTGTGATGGTGTACTGGGACAGTGTGATGGTGTACTGGGACAGTGTGACGGTGTACTGGGACAGTGTGATGGTGTACTGGGACAGTGTGATGGTGTACTGGGACAGTGTGATGGTGTACTGGGACAGTGTGATGGTGTACTGGGACAGTGTGATGGTGTACTGGGACAGTGTGATGGTGTACTGGGACAGTGTGATGGTGTACAGGGACAGTGTGATGGTGTACAGGGACAGTGTGATGGTGTACAGGGACAGTGTGATGGTGTACTGGGACAGTGTGATGGTGTACTGGGACAGTGTGATGGTGTACTGGGACAGTGTGATGGTGTACTGGGACAGTGTGATGGTGTACTGGGACAGTGTGATGGTGTACTGGGACAGTGTGATGGTGTACTGGGACAGTGTGATGGTGTACTGGGACAGTGTGATGGTGTACTGGGACAGTGTGATGGTGTACTGGGACAGTGTGATGGTGTACTGGGCCATTGTGTTGCCCAGGGCAGTGCTCCCATTGTGACCCAGTATAGGCCATGGGGGGATGTCTGTCGCGTGGATTAAAATATCTAGGTTATTATGGTAATATAATCTGTTTCACCCATGATCGCACCTACTGTATATTAAGAGAGGGCAGGAATTGTGTGTGTGTGTGTGTGTGTGTGTGTGTGTGTGTGTGTGTGTGTGTGTGTGTGTGTGTGTGTGTGTGTGTGTGTGTGTGTGTGTGTGTGTGTGTGTGTGTGTGTGTGTGTGTGTGTGTGTGTGTGTGTGTGTGTGTGTGTGTGTGCGTGTATGTGTCCTCCAGGGCCATGGTAAGTGGGGGTCCCATCTGGTGTGTGAAAGCTCCCGCACACCCCCTCACACACCACTCCAACCATTTACTTACACATACACACACACACGCACATACACACACACATACACACGTACGTACGCACGCGCACACGCACACACACACGGTTAAGATGACAGCCCCTGACCCAGAAATGTTTTACCCCTCCCCGCCCAGTCCTGCCCCCACTAATTGCTCCAATCGCCCCCGTTTCCTCTTCAGGACAGCCGGCCTCATGAGACAGACGTAGTGGGTGGGGCGAGGCCTCTATTAGCAGTCAACCCCCCCCCCCCCCCATTCTTTCCAGGAGGGGAATGTATACTTGGTTGCACGCGCTCATTGAAAGTATAGCTGTTCTATAAGCTCGCATTGTTGACGCGTTTTGATGGGCTTGTAGGTCACTAAGGTCAACTATTTTTGCAACTTTTCACAATTTCTTTGACAATTTATTAACCCATTAACACATTCCACGCCAGAGTTTAATATCATAATGCACTCACCAGTGCCAGCGTTTTATTGTTGTTTCTCAAAAGGGTTTGTTCCAGGGACCCCCCAGAAGCAAAGAATACAGTTTAAATGTTCGCTTTAAACAATATATATTCAAAGATTTGCACACATTTTCACGATTTCTCAAAAATAGCAGATCTACAAGCTCGTAGCGCGGCACTCGGTGCCGCGCTACGAGCTTGTAGATCTGCTATTTTTGAATAGCCAAAGTGTAAAATAATGCTTTTTTTTAGCTCAAATCTAAAAATGACACAGATGCGTTGACACAGATTGCCGAATCAAAGTCTTTAGGATCGGTCCATCATATTGGGACCGTACCAAAGTGGGTGGGTGTAGAGTTTTCTGCCGTTCTGAATGTAGATTTCCCCCAAGCGTATTTGGCAGGCATAGATTTGTGATCGCCCGACCGATGACTAGTTCCCAGTGACGTCAGAGAGGCCTCGGGTCCTCCACAAACAACCAACCACCAAAAATAACCCTGCACTTATTGTGTGCTATGCTAATCATGGTGTAATGGATCGTATCTTGCCCTCAGAGCATAAAGACATGAGATACGACTGCATATAAACCCAAGCACCCCCTGGAGTTACGGTGACACAAGTGCCTCTTTGTGTGTGTGTGTGTGTGTGTGTGTGTGTGTGTGTGCGTGCGTGCGTGCGTGTGTGTGTTGCATGCGAACACATTCCAGCATCCCACTCAATCTATATCATATTTTCCCCCTGATACCAATTACGTCACTGACAGTGTGTGGATTCAGACGCTGACACCTCTCTGTCACGGCGAGTTATCGTCTCACGTATATAGGAAGATGAAAGGTTTGTTTGCCACCGAGCCGGAGAGAGCAGCCAAAAGGGAGCATATGGTCTTTATGACGCCACTGTAAAGCAACCGATAGTTGCAGTTTAACGCCCCGTTAAAGCAAGACGCTTTTGATATAATGCATGCAAGCACGCCCCTTGTTGTGCGTTGTTGTAGGGTGGCAGTTATTTTCGGAGCAATTAGAACGCGATTTGATTAAGTGATTCATATGCTCTCGTGTTGTTTTATGATATATCTTTGCGCAAAATAGTGAAAATAGCCGATCAAAAAACTCACGTGTTAAATTGAGCTTGTACAGTAGCTCTGCGATTGGGATCGATTTTCACACAGACACATGATTTTCACACAGACACATGATTTTCAGACAGACACATGATTTTCAGACAGACACATGATTTTCAGACAGACACATGATTTTCACACAGACACATGATTTTCACACAGACACATGATTTTCAGACAGACACACGATTTTCAGACAGACACATGATTTTCACACAGACAGGGATCGATTATTAATCAATAATTTTATGAAATTGATTATCGATATTTTTTTAATCGATTAATTCAATTAAGTCCCATAAGTAACTGTTGTGCCGCACCTCTAGTGCGTTGGTGTCATGTGCCAAAAATGAATACCTTTACATCAAGGACTGCACTTGAATACAATCTTAAAGTACAAATCTGAATATTTCTTCCACCACTGCTTTGGAGAAAGGGGACGTGCTGTAAAAAGCACCACCAATGGACAAGCAGTAGTTATTTCCTCAGATCAGCTGCCCCGCCCGATACTCCCATATCCTCTGGGGTCATTTAACACTGAATGACCATTTTTACCCTTTCACATTTAACCCATTGAGACCTGAAGCCGATTCTACACGTCTCCTAAATCTCAACAGTTTTCTGAAAAACGTATGTTTCTATATCAGTGGTGCTCAATCTTTTTCATGTCAAGGACCCCCAAAATTATATGTATTTGGCCGCGGACCCCCATCAAAATATGTTGTTCCAGGGACCCCCAGAAGCAACGATTTGAGTTAAAATGTTCGCTTTAAAAATATATATATTCAAAGATTTGCACACATTTTCACGATTTTTCAAAGATCGCAGATCTACAAGCTCATAGCGCGGCACTCGGTGCCGTGCTACGAGCTTGTATATCTGCTATTTTTGAATAGCCCAAAGTGTAAAATAATGCCTTTTAGCTCAAATCTAAAAATGACACAGTTCCAGGTCTTAATGGGTTAAACGAACACTCAGGATGTTGCTGTGTGTGGCTCACGAAAAGTCTCACATTTTCATTTCCTCAAGCGCGCACTCCCATTATTGTTGAAATTAAGCCATAACCCATTGTACGGGGAAAAAAATGGATAAATTGGTCGGGGATTTAGTTATAGCGCCGTGTCTTATTTATGAGGTGAACGTGCCCCCTGGCAAGGCCCCATTCTTCATTTCAAAATAGATTATGGTTCCCTAATTGATAAGATAAACAGGCCATTATGTGGCTCCTTTGCTGAATCTTGGAACGCGCGTCGAGTTGCTATTTTCTCCCTGTCGTGTAGCGCTAATCCATCTCCTGGCGCCTTAATGTGGCGCACGTAACAAGGCAATGTTGTTATCAGACTCTTTCAATTATTATGTGTACTCTGGGCTAAACGATTATGTGTACTCAAAGCAAAATGTTCCCTCACCCCGCTTTTTCCGATGGAATATTAAAGACCGCCCATTAAAGTTACATTATTTTTGACTCGCTATCGTGATGGCCGGAATTGGAGCGGTAGTAGAGAGATAGATGGATAGGAAAAAAAATCCATTAAGCCATATGTATAGTTAGTTGCCAGTCTGTGTCGCACGGATAAAATGGCCGATCCACACGTCCACATCACCTTGCAGCGCGACACGTTGTGAGCTTGTAGATCGGCTATTTTTTGGCACGCGCCCCCCTTGTGTGCCACTGAGTATAACTCAGGCTTAAGAGGCCTTGGGGGGTTGTGCTGCCTGGAGAGAGAGCGATGGAGGAGAGGGGATAAGGGGACACGTGGGGGTACGGGGGGGAGACAGGCCCTAATTGGCACTTTTGACTGTCCTGTCACATACCTGCTTAATTGGCGTGCCCAGAGGTCAGGTTTAAAAAGAGCGGGGGACTCGGGAAAACGGGCGCCTTACTAAGGCCTCGGGAAGTGTGTGGAGTGGGCTGTGTTTGTGTTTGTGTGTGTGTGTGTGTGTGTGTGTGTGTGTGTGTGTGTGTGTGTGTATGAACGAGCGGCGCGAGCGCATCTCTCCGAAGACCCCAAGAGAGTGTTGTCTCATCAGCATAAAGCATTAAACATTTACACTGACCTACAAAAACCTCGGCAGTGCCTTTGCTCGCAGCCATCACCCCTCTCTCTCTCTCTCTCTCTCTCTCTCTCTCTCTCTCTCTCTCCTCTCTCTCTCTCTCTCTCTCTCTCTCTCTCTCTCTCTCTCTCTCTCTCTCTCTCTCTCTCTCTCTCTCTCTCTCTCTCTCTCTCTCTCTCTCTCTCTCTCTCTCTCTCTCTCTCTCTCTGTCTGTGTGTCTCTCTCTCTCTCTGTGTCTCTCTATCTCTCTCTGTGTCTCTCTATCTAACTCTGTCTCTCATATAATACCCTCTGCTTCCATCCATTTCTTCCGCCTCAGTTTAGCAGATCCTGGTCGGTAATGAGGGCTGGGCTGGAGGGAATTTGGTGAGATCGTGGGGGAGGGAGAGGGGGCGGGAGGCGTCGGGCTAAAGTGCGACACGCGTTTAGCTTTTTGGACGGGTGGCCAAACCCCATGATCTTTAAGCTCTCTCTCTGCCTTTGATTCACGGGCGCCAGATGCACCGTTAAATTAGAGGGATGTTTTAATGGTGGCTATACCTGCCTTTCGAGAGCGAAGCTTTGCGCAGCAGCCGATCAATATACTGTAGCCCCTGAACGTCCTAAGCTAGCGCTAGTTAGTGGAAGCCTTACGTCATTTATGGATTAACCCATTAAGACCTGGAACTGTGTCATTTTTGGATTTGAGCTAAAAAGCATTATTTTACACTTTGGGGCTATTCAAAAATAGCAGATATACAAGCTCATAGCGCGGCACCGAGTGCCGCGCTACGAGCTTGTAGATCTGCTATTTTTGAAAAATCGTGAAAATGTGTGCAAATCTTTGAATTGAATTTTTAAAGCGAACATTTTTAACTCAAATCTTTGCTTCTGGGGGTCCCTGGAACAAAATATTTTGATGGGGGTCCGCGGCCAAATACATATAATTTTGGGGGTCCTTGACATGAAAAAGATTGAGCACCACTGATATAGAAACATACGTTTTTCAGAAAACTGTTGAGATTTAGGAGACGCGTAGAATCGGCTTCAGGTCTCAATGGATTAAGTGGCCTGTACTGTATGTATGGATGCGGCAGTGTTTGTCTTTGGTTTAGCTCGGGCTGCCCCGTGGTTTTTAGGAAAACAAATTGGAGAGAGACTAAAGCCTAAGGGCTTCATCATGCCACTTTGTATGGATTGAGGTGGAACTGTTTCATCACGATCGACTGCAGATGTCCTTTTTTATGGCCGGGCACTCTTTTCTACAGTGGAAATGTTGTGGGCAGCGAAACAAGGAAGAGGGTAGAAAAATACATTGCTGTATGGGGAAATCGTTCTCCCTCGCCCCATCTCTCTTTGCCCACATCTCTCATCTATCTTTCTCTCTTTCTGTCTCTCTCTCTCTCTCTCTCTCTCTGCCTAGTCCATCAGTGTACGGTAATGGAGGTGATGGAAATTGATTTCTGAGTGAATTATTTCTCGTGCCCCTTCACTCTCTTGGAGACTATAACCCTCTTTTTCTCTCTCTCTCTCGGAGAGTGCCCCTCTGGTCTCTCTCTCTCTCTCTCTCTCTCTCTCTCTCTCTCTCTCTCTCTCTCTCTCTCTCTCTCTCTCTCTCTCTCTCTGAGGAGGAAGACAGCTTTAGTCATTCATTCATTTTAATATTCCAGACCTTTCAGTGACTCTCTCTCGCCCCGGCCTCCCCTCACCGGGCACCCAGTATTACATGTCCTATTAGGGGCTTTGATTGGCTGATCGATGGGAGGGTGAGCTATCCACGAGGGAGGGAGGGAGCGAGCGAGGCAGGCGAGAGAAAGAGAATGAGAGCGAGAGAGGTGAAAGGGGTTGAGGCCGCCAGAGATAATACTACATAGCCACACGGCAAAGAGAGGAAGAGGGAGAAGACAGCAGCGAGAGAAAGGAAGTGAGAGAAAGATGGAGGGACTGAGAGAAGGAGCCGGGTGGAGATGAATAGAGAAGGGTTTACCTATTTGCCTTAACAAAAGTCTCCTCCAGACGACCCCCTGACCACGTAACCTTGTGTTCACTCTTCAGATTCCCTGACCACGTTCCACACTGATTTATCGGTGAGGAAACTATTGGGATCCGCACAGTAGGGCTGAACGATTTTGGG
>NC_139947.1:20891959-20916959 GCF_963454915.1 Gymnoscopelus microlampas
ATACTCAAGTAAAGTACAAATACCTCAAAATTGTACTTAAGTAAATGTACTTAGTTACTTTCCACCACTGGTGTGCGTGCGGTGTGTGTGGGTGTGCGTGCGCGCGTGCGTGCGTGTGTGTGTGTGCGTGTGTGAGGAGTTCATCATTGAGAAGGCTGCGTTGAGTACAGATGAAGTCCAGAGCCATTCAGTCCCAGTCTAATGGTGAGAAGAAGAACTGTTCCCTTCATCCCCCCCTCCTCCTCCTCCTCTCCCCTCCCCCCTTTCTCTGTCCTCCTTTTCTCTAAAAGACACCCATCTTCCAGAGGAAAAATAAATAAATAGGAAAGGAGGAGCGGGACTCCTGGCAGAGAGACCAAAGCGGTGGAGGGGACGGGCATGCTTGAGAGAGAGAAAAGGAGGAGAGATGGGCCTAAACCTCCTGCCATTGTCTCAATGTAAATCAGCTCTGATCAACATTCCAGCAGCATTCTGCTGGCCAGCTCCATCTGCAAAGACCCTCTGAAGGGAGAGAGACACAGAGACAGAGAGAGAGAGAGAGAGAGAGAGAGAGAGACCGAGACCGAGAGACAGAGAGAGAGAGAGGGAGGGAGGAAGCGAGCGAGGGACAGAGACGAAGAGAGAGGGGGGACAGACAGGCACTCGGAGACAAAGAAAAGCGATCTGGCTGGAACGGGAACAGCAAAAGTGCCACTTTAGTCCCAAAAGTGGCGAATGAAAAGACAAGGAAAGGAGGAGGGGGGGGGGGGGGGGGGGGGGGGGGGGCTGAAAGTACTTCAGATTGAGAGCGCGCACATGTGCACTTAATGTGCACCGTTTTGTTTCGTTCCATTTTACACGCGACCCGCCTAGTCATCGGCTTTACACGTTAAGCTAAAGGAGGTATTTAACCACTTGAGCCATATTCAAAATGTGTGTGTGTGTGTGTGTGTGTGTGTGTGTGTGTGTGTGTGTGTGTGTGTGTGTGTGTGTGTGTGTGTGTGTGTGTGTGGTGTGTGTGTGTGTGTGTGTGTGTGTGTATTGACCCTCCAGTCACCCCTGAACCATTAACCCCTTCACAGCTCCCCGTAGCCCTGCAGGTAAAGGCCAACAGGAGGTTGACTTACGGCTTTTTCCCGCTTTCACTTGATTTACTGGAATGTGTATGGAAGTGGGAGGCAGGCTGGCCTGGTCCCTACTGTACCTCACTCTGACTGCATGGGGCCAAACCACGGTGCGTGTGTGTGTGTGTGTGTGTGTGTGTGTGTGTGTGTGTGTGTGTGTGTGTGTGTGTGTTGTGTGTGTGTGTGTGTGTGTGTGTGTGTGTGTGTGCGTGTGTGGTGTGCGTGTGCGTGTGTGCGTGTGCGTGTGTGCGTGTGCGTGTGTGTGTGTGCTGGGAAGAAAGGTTAAGTTCATCTCAAAATAGGGTGCAATGATGACAAAATAATGTCAGGTTATTCAGTGATTCTCAACCTTGTTGATATGCATTAGTCCACACTAGTCCCCCATTTGATACTATTTGTATCTCTGGACCCCAATCTACACTGTGTAGATTGTGTCAGTGTCGATCTAACTCTGAGAGTGTACAAATGGAACCGAATGGACCCATAGCAGTCTTTTGGTTCAACTCTGAGGAGCCCGTGGTGGAACCCACCTCAAGGACCCCGGCCTTGGGCCCCCTGGCAGATCTACAAGCTCGTAGCGCGGCACTCGGTGCCGTGCTATGAGCTTGTAGATCTGCTATTTTTGAATAGCCAAAGTGTAAAATAATGCCTTTTTAGCTCAAATCAAAAGTGACACTCACTGAGTAGGCCGCCGGAAGGATGGAAACCTTGATACAAATCAGCGGTGGTCCTTTGAGGGACCACCGGTGGTCCTGAGGGGGTTCCAGGTGGTCCCCAGCTAAAAGATGGAGAGTTGGTAACCAAATTGGTAACCAACTCATAGCGCGGCACCAAATGGTAACCAAATCATAGCGCGGCACCGAGTGCCACGCTATGAGCTTGTAGATCTGCTATTTTTGAAAAATCTTGAAAACAGTTCTTTTTGATTTTTTCCCAAAAACTGTTATGATTTAGATTTTTTTTAAAGAATCGCCTCAGGTCTTAAAGGGTTAACCCGGGGAGGACCTCGTACAGTACATTGCCCTGAGAGAGGCCCTCCAAAAAAAAATGTCTGGCTCAGGGCACCACCAAGGGCACACACGGTTCTACGATCCACTCAGCCACACAGAGAAACGCAATCTCATTCACGGTCACACGGAGCACAGTGCGGTATAGAGAGGTTTATTCTCAAAATGGCTGACGAGCGTGGTATGGTAATAAAACTACTAGACTAGGCTTTCTGTGTAGTGCCAGGGGGGCTCTCTGGAGTGAGTGAGGAGAGGTTTGGAATGCAAGCCACAGAGGAGAGAGAGGAGAGCAGGCAGATCTGGGCACACCTCTGGCAACGACTGGTGTGGGTCCATGATGGAACTTGTTCCCCGAGGCCAAGCTTTCTCTCTCTCTCCGACACGCCCACTTTCCTTGGAAAATGCCAAGAGCTGCCTCGCGGCACTGCCGTACGCAGTTCCCCAATTCTCTTAAATGCCTTCCAAACACTACACAAATGAAGTGAGAGCAATCGGAGGGCTGTGGCGGGGGATCTTAAGCTTATTCTCTTCAGCTACAGTGACGTCACACCCTAGTACGTGCCAACAGAGGAAGGGAACCGATGTCACGTGAGTGACACAGGTGCTTTATGTGTGGATATTTCTTTTCTGTGGCTCAGGGGCTTGAAAAAACGAATATTTGGAAGTCCCCATCTTCATTTTTCATAGGATGGCGGATCCCTTCACTACAATACATAACCATAGTTTTGTGCTAGAACATAAAAAGACATCAACGTACAGTATATATGATCCATCTCACAACTCAATGCTGATACTTTGTTGTTGTTTGCAAGACATGGTGAAATTGGCCACACCCCTCAAAGAATAATAAGGGCGTTACACCCGACTTATATGCAACGCTCGATGAGCCGCTGTAGAGCGTGGTGTGCTTCAAAACACAACCATTTTGGTACGCACTCATACACTGCTGACCTGGGCAGAGAGGGACAAAGAGAAGACGAAGGGGACGATGGAGATTGCTTCACCTCTGGAAGCGAGGCATACAGGCTCTGTGCATAACTGTGTATAGTCCCAGGTTTCCAGAAAGTACGGTTCTTTTTTTCCCATAGCTTTGTTTGACTGGCTCTAAGGCAGGTCTGAATTGGAAACACGTTATGACACCCTGCTGAGACAAACAAACAAAGCTATGGGAAACCTATACTGGGCATGCACAGAGAAACATATATGCCACCTTCTAGCAACCCGGGACCGCTGGCATGCACGGAGCCTATTGAGGGTATGAGAAGAGTCTTCTCCCTCCTCCTCGAGCACCCCGCAGTCTCTCTCAGCCCTCACCCCCGTCCCCGTGCACTCATTCCTCTGTAATGCTGGACTACTCCCCGCATGCCCTCTCTTTTTCCATACTGCTTTGGTTCCTGCCTCCTCGCTTTCTTGCATCGGTGCCCTTTCACTGCATTCGTGGGTCGATCTAGAACAGTAGTTTTCAACCTTTTTTTCGCGTCAAGGACCCCCAAATATTAGACACATATTAGCCCAGGGACCCCCATTTGAAAAGATATGCCAGGGACTCAACCATTTTGATTTCTTGGGGGGTCCCAATCTACACTGTAGTGTCATCATCATCATCATCATCAGTGTTCATTTAACTCTGAGAGTGTACAAATGGAACCAATGGACCCGTTAGGGTCCATTTGGTTCCATTTGTACACTCTCAGAGTTACAGACACACAAGGGTCAATTTGGTTCCTAACTATCAATTTGTCTGGGGACCCCCTGGAACCCCCTCAAGGACCACTGGTGGTCCTAAGACCACTGGTTGAGAACCACTGATCTAGAAGCTCACAACGAGTCGCATCGTGACGCGTTCATGTTTGTAACTGTTGCCCGGGAAACGACAGCTTGTAGATCTGCTATTTTCCAAAGAATTGTGGGGGAAAAAGTGGCACAAAACATTTTCAGATGGGGGTCCACGGCCTTATAGAACACTGTGATAGAGAAGATAGGCTCATGATTCTCTCTCTGGCCTCCATCTTGTCTTTCTCTCCCTCTGTCCTGCCCTCCGTCCCCATCCACCCTCCATCCCTCCTTACCTTTTCTGTCCTCAGATCACTCTCTGTGACTCACTCTCTGTAATTTCATCTAAACCCTTCTCTCTCTCTCTCTCTCTCTCTCTCTCTCTCTCTCTCTCTCTCTCTCTCTCTCTCTCTCTCTCTCTCTCTCTCTCTCTCTCTCTCTCTCTCTCTCTCTCTCTCTCTCTCTCTCTCTCTCTCTCTCTCTCTCTCTCTCTCTCTCTCTCTCTCTCTCTCTCTCTCTCTCTCTCTCTCTCTCTCGTTTCTTTGTCACCTTATCTCTCTTTCAAATTGTCGCTACAATGTATCTCTATTTAACCTCTATTTAATGTTTTTTTTAATGAATGAATGCCCTAATTTTATAGTTTGTCATAACCACAGTGCTGCACGATAGTGGGTTCTTTTTTCCATTTCCTTAAAAGTAACAGTTTTCCACCTGACCCGACAGTGACAAAATACAGTATACTGCAGGGCACATTCTACCTTGAAGGTGTCCATTTACTAACTTTCTTACTTCAACAGGCTGTGGTTCAGATGTTTAGTGAAAGACATTCATGATTATGATTATTATTTGTGGGCCAGAAACAGTGATAGTGATATGTCAAGTTTTATCCAAACTTGATGAAATGACATAATTTCCCCAACATTTTGCGTGCGTGCACACACACATGACTGGTTGTCTCTGAAAAAGCTAACACTTCCTTGTCATTGTTGGCAAAAAATCACAACAAGGGCCTTGGGCCGGCTGGACGAATCTCTATCAGCCTTGAGGGGCCGACAGGGTTGTGGGGGGTGGTGGGGGGGGGGGGGGGGGGGGGGCACCGCGAGGGGAGAGAGGTATAGAAACAGAGAGAGAGAGAGAGATTCCACAGGGTAGTAGCGAGGAAGAGTGTCATGTCAGGGATTTGTCAGCACGCACACATTCCTTTCTCGTCTATTCATCCCTCAATCCTACACACACTTGCACGCACGCACACACACACACACACACACACACACACAGGACACACGCACACAGGCAATTTAATCATGCATTCCTTTTAGACTATGAACCATGAGTGCAAAGAAGCGATCGCTGCACCTTCCAAAACGCGGCATTCAACCTTCAAAGCGCTGATCACTTCTGTAAGGAACCAAAAAAAAAAAAGAAGGAAAAAGAAGGAACGCAGAGAGAGAAAGAAGGTATAGAAGTAGGTCAGAGGCTGGGTGTCAAGTCTGCAGGTCTGCACCTGGTTGTTAGGACCGTGGCAGCTTTATGGGCCCAGGGATTCCAGCCTAATTACAGGTGGACCCACTCTGGCAGACAACTGTGGGAACGGGGATGGGGACAGCAGGCGGGGGGGGGAGGATGGGGGGGTAGATCTAGGGGTGCAACAATTAATCAAATTAAAAGATTTAATCGATAATCGAGAATTTTATAAAATAATCAATTAATAATTCCTTCCCTATTTGCGGCATGTCATTGTAGGTGAAAAGTAAATCTAAATCCTTAACAGTTTTCTGAAAAACGCATGTTTCTATATCAGTGGTTTTCAAACCTTTTCATGTCAAGGACCCCCAAAATGATATGAATTTGGCCGCGGACCCCCAACTCAAAATATTTTGTTCTAGGGACCCCCAGAAGCAAAGATTTGAGTTAATGTTTGCTTTAAAATAATATATATATATTCAAAGATTTGCACACATTTTCACAATTTTTCAAAAATAGCAGATCTACAAGCTCGTAGCGTGGCACTCGGTGCTTTTTTAGCTTTTTTAGCTCAAATGAAAAAGTGACACAGACGCGTTCCAGGTCTTAATGGGTTAAATATAGCAGATCTACAAGTTCGCAATGCGCCGCGTCGTGAGAAGAATCACAGTACGGGGACAAAACGGAGCGAGAGTGGTGCGCGGACGCAGACCGCCGACAACACCGAGGGATTTTTAGAGAGAAGTCAAACAGTCGTAAAAGGTTCGAGTGGCGAGTCATAAACCTCCCAACCTTCATGGAGGCCAATAAAGCGGGGAGCGCGGCGTGAAATATATCAGCTCAGGTCTGCCGTCGGCATGAAGGAAAGGCAAAGGCAACAAACAGAGACAGAAGATTCTAGTAGAGACAGTCTGTCAGGTCTAGGGTGACAGACAGACGGAAACATGTGCCGGTATAGCAGGCACAGCGAGACTGGGCGGACAAGGCCCGCCCATGTCAGGCAGCGAGCGAAGACGATAGGACTGCAACTGTAGATGATCTTCTTGGCGATTGTTCGATCGATTTATTTTTTTACAATGGATGTTTTATAATCGATTAACAACCCATTTAGACCTGGAACGCGTCTGTGTCACTTTAGGTTTCTTTGGCTATTCAAAACATTTTGAAAAATCGTAAAAAAATAAAAAAAAATTATATTCTTTTCAAAAATCTGTTAGGATTTAGAAAACCTTTTAAGAATTGGACTCAGGCCTTAATGGGTTAACTTCATTAGCTGTTGCACCCCTAGAAGAGGACGCCATGGGCAAACAAACACAAACGGACGATGACAGCGAGATAAGCGAGTAGAACTCCCAGTCCCCACGCAGTGATGCAACGGAAAACTTTTTTACCCCAGGTTCGCTGTAAAAGATCAACCCACGGAAAGATGGACAGACAGACAGACAGATGAACGGACGGGCGGACGGACGGACGGGCGAGGGAAGGAAGTGATAGAGACAGATGCTTTGGTGGAGGACAAACAAAAAGAGAACGGGAAGAGAGCCTGTGTTGCGTCCTTATTGTGCGTTTGTGCACGTGGACCCGACCCAGTGTGTGAAGTGTCCACTCCACATCCTGCAGTCTGCGTGCGCGACACATCGTGTGACACTTTTATGTCCGGCCCGGGATTCCAACTCGGGTCTCTCTGATGTGAGAGACCAAACCTAGACCTATATACCCACCGCTATAAGCCAAGAGGCAATTCCCCCACATGAGCATTGCACTCATGAGCTTCAGGCAGTACTACTTGTCAATCTAGTAGGTGTCCTACCCAACAACAGGGTCTACATGTCTGAATGGAAGAGTAGGGAGACCACTTGCAGATGTATGTTAATACTAATGTATCAACATACTCCTTGGTTGAAATAATGTTTAATTCATTCAAATAATTGCAGCTTTAACTCGAACTCTGACATATAACTCTCCAGCACAGCAAACTAAACTAAACAATGTGGAGAAGATGTTTGAGGAGATATACTCTTGTGACCCTGTTATCGGGTAACGCGCCTGTTATTCTAGGATTCGAGGAGCTTTTGTTAGCAAACCAGGAACAAAAACGGATACCATTACAAGAGGCCAACATCTGCTCACAGTCACAACAAGTGTCTCTCCTACAGCGCTGCACTATAAATTCAAATCAAAATAAATAATAAAATAAAAAGTAGAATCCTCAGTGTTAATCGTTAACAGTGTAACTCCATGGACTCCATGGAACATTTGTTTCCATTTTCACACTCTCTGAGTTCAAGACGAATGGCTGGAGGTCTGCAGCAGGTGGAATTAAGCACCGGAGAACAGGAAACGCGCCCAGCAGGAGGGGTTTAAATATTTACCAGGATCAGGTCAGCACACCTCCAGGCCACAGGCAGGCTCTGATAGAATGTAATTATCCTCCGAATTGGATTCTTCCTGTTCTCTCTGCACCTTGTGGGCCACTGTGTGCGTGTGTGTGCGCGTGTGTGTGTGTGTGTGTGTGTGTGTGTGTGTGTGTGTGTGTGTGTGTGTGTGTGCGTGTATGCGTGCGTGTGCGTGTGTGTGTGTGTGTGTGTGTGTGTGTAGGGGGGGGTGGGGGGTCTTCATTTCCATGCATTAATGACCTGGGCTTTTTTTCCCCTGACATCTGCTCCAAATCAAACAGGAGTTTCCCCACACCCGTCCACAAAGCCATGTTAATTGAGTAAACGAAGGGGCGAAAGGAACGCGCTGTAAATTCCCTAACTTGACCCCGTGAACTTCACCCGCACAATAGGACCACTGAGATTTTCTTGTTCCCGAGCCAGTCGACCGTAATCGAGGATTGCAAGATCCTTACGTCGGGAGTGGAAAACTTGAGCTAGCAAACTGGGGAAAAGGAGCTAATTCTTGAGAGAGAGAGAGAGAGAGAGGGGTTTCACAATATCAATTTTCCATATTGCTATCGTCCCAATACCGAAATGCACATCCAAGTCGACACACCCAATACAAGACAGCTGGCCGCACTGTCACTGGGGACTTGGCAAACGTTCTATTAAAGGCAGATGTATTTGGAGCCACTGGCCTGTGTCATAAAAAAAAAGCTATTCTGCAAGAACTCGAGAGTTTCTCCCCATCCTCCTCTCTCTGTTTCCTGTAGTGTTTATAAAAAGAAATCACTGGCGCATCTCACAACTAACAGAACTCTTAAGGGGGCGGGGAGGGGGGGGGGGGGCTTTGGCATTTTTTTTCAGCTCGTCCTGAATCTCGCTTTGCTTCCCATTGATCTAAGAGCGGCTTTGGAGTGACAGCTGACCTAAATACAAATCACATTAGAGTTGCTGCACAGTCCTCTCTCGGGTCCCACCGAAAATCCCTCTCCCTGCAACCCTGATGCTTTTGGCTGGTCGACAGCAAGTAGCCGCGCTCGCCACAACAGCTGCCCTGCCTTAGGAAAGGCCGTCTCGGCGATGGAATTTTGTGGCGGAATCCAGGTCTCTGGAGGGAGCCTGTATCCAACACAGACTCCTCGCCGGAGCCCTTTGTGTCTGAGACGGATCCAGGATGAAGATTTCCGGGTCAACGTACATCTAAGGGCCAGAGTGACGAGAGCCTCCTGGGTCAGTCCCAGCATCCTCTTCCTTAACAACTAAAGAATTTAGCTGGGACAATGAAGATCTGATACCTTCCTCTCAGGTTCAGGAGGTTCCCGTAGACATGTACAGGGGCATGAATCACTTGGCACACACACACACATTTAGCGGATGAATAATGATAACAGAACGAATTGTTTGTGGTGCCGCGAGACTGAACTTGAAAGCCCGACTCATAGATCAGTCGCTTGGAAACAATTCCAAAGGGTTTGGATGAATGTTCACGGACAATGAAGAAATAAGTTCTTCCAACTACCTGCACAGCCCAAGGGTGCGTTCGTTCAAGACCGGGCCCCACCGCAACGTGAGTCATCGCAGAAGAAGCATCTTCTAAGGCCTTTTTTCGATGTCTCGCGCCCTTGGGGCTGCGAGATAAGGAGTACTGTAAAGTTCAACAAGAGAATGGATGACATTCAGTGGGGTTTTTACATCTTTTATGAAAAGGGCACAATTAAATCCTCCAATTCACATTGAGCAAGTCACAAATGAAACACTTTTAAGTGACGCAGCTTGCTCAACTAAGTAGAATCTTAGCGAGTGCTACGTATACAGTTCCAGACGTCCTTGTGTACATTCTGAGCACGTAATGCAGTGTCAGGCGTGTCGCTACATGTAGGTCTATACGTTTGCACGCTATCAATAGTGATTCTTATCGCTGTGAGGAGGGGTTTACACTGGTGGGTTGCACTGCTGTCAGCCAGGCCAAGGCCATTCCTCTCTCTCTCTCTCTCTCTCTCTCTCTCTCTCGCTGTCCTCTGTCTTTCATGGCTTTCTCATTTCGGGCGCCCTTCATTGCTACGCCAGGCAGGGCTCCCCGCTCCAGCATTCTTAATTAAAATCTAGAATGTGCAATAACTGTGGAGACCACGGGCGAGCTGGCAAACAGGTCCAACGCTCCCGTTTTCTGCTCTGCCCCTGTTGCCGCTTTTCATCAAAGACTTCGGTCCACTCAAGTGAACATGTCTTCTTCTGCGCCCTTTGTCCAAACCTATTCACTTCACTGGATAGAGTGCATTGGCATGGAGAGGCAACGCAGGGTACCGCCATACTGCGAACGAACTGAAGCATGCACACACGCGCACTGGACATATGTGTGCATTGCACACATACGCATTCATTGCACATAGGGGCGTGAGGCTTGATTTATCCTTTAAATCATCAAGTATAAATCAGGTTTAAGACACACACACACACACAAATGCAAGCACACACACTTATCATATACTAATCCAATGCAAGTACCCTGAGAAAAATCCAATCCTCAAAGTCAGTGTGCTCAGATCCATGACTCCCCATGACTCCCTGAAGACAAAGAGCTTCTTGTGCACACGGCGACAAAGACAGACACAGGACCCCACCACTATACCTTAGTCACCTGGGTGGGGCTGGCAGTGTTTTCACACACTCTCCAGAGCCACAATAAAATATGCCCTCCGTCTCCCCCCTTTGAGCCGTTTTATCCGTGGGAAAGGCAAATATCTATGGAAGGTACGGCTGGGCAATTAAAGGAAAATAGAACCATTAACCGACTTAATCTCTCTCATGTAGGTTAATCGAATAATCAAGAAGCAGGTTTTTTCCCCCATTTTTTTTTACATTTCTTATCTAAGAATCGACACCGGAACATTCTAATAGAACTAATGAACTAAATTGATTAATCAGATTAACCACATAACTCTGTATTATACTTTGTTGGCACAATGGTGGCATACAAAAATCGTACAAATAGCCGCAACGCTCACAGCGCATCGCAACACGTCGTGATCTTGTAGATCTGCTATTTTCACTTTTCGGCCGTTGTTGGAAATAATCGTGATAATGATTTGAAGTCATATCGCCTAGCCCTAGGTCATCACCTTTCACTGTGCAACAGTGGCACGCTTATCAGGTGGTAAGAGTTGGAGCGGTCCAAAGGGAAACCCGTGCTGGCGGCGGGCCGCCTGCGGAGTCTGGTATTCGAGGCGGCAACTGTTTGTCAGAAGTTGGCAGGGAACCTGACGTCACGTGAGTCATCTCCCAGGCACTTGTCGAGTCACTGATTAACTGTGGCTGAGCTAGTGACCCCGTCAGACAAAACAATCTTGGCCTATCTCAAAACAAACAATCCCCCACCTCTCTTTTTTTCTTTTTGTTGTCGCAAAAAGGCTTTTAACGCAAGTCCGCCTTTGTTCTTTGAACGAGGGGATTCGGGCCGCTCTCCGGGCGAACGTCACGACGAACCCTGAGAGATTTGTGGGGAAATGAAAAAAGGAAAGCAGGACTTCACAGCAACACCATCACCACTACCCTCGCTCGCCACTCAGTGTTGCCAGATTCTGTGAGAGAAACAAGCAACCAGGTCTAGGAAAACCAGACCAATAGAAGCGACTATGGGCTACATGAGCACTTTAACATGTACATCAGATTTGAAAATAGCAGATCTACAAGCTTGTAGATCGGCTATTTTCAAATAAAATCTTGCTGTCACGGTGAGCTCACGGTTTGGCACGGGTGGACCCAAAAGCAGGCACGACACAAGGATAAGGATAAATAAGGCTTTACTTGGTAAAAACAGAGAGGAATACAAACGAATACAGAACCCTCAGAAACAGAGGGAAGCCTTCGCAGAAACAGCGTACAGGCAGGCACACCGAAAACAGGAAATAATGTCAGAGCAAGGAGCACCGGCTGAGACGGGCTTAAATTAGGGAAAAGAGTCATTAGGTACAATTAAGAACAGCCGGGCGAACCGCAGAAACAAAGGCTCAAAACAGTGAAAAGTCAGTGGCGAGCAGGGGGGGGCGGGGCCGGAGGCGCGGCGGCGCCCGAACTGTGACACTTGCGGGGAAATTATAATAAGCCGATCTGGCAACCCTGTTGCCACTCCCCCCTCCGTCGTCCCTTATCATTCTATCATTACCTCCTCAGATCTTAGGATGGGGAGCAGGGAGGGAGGAGGGGGAGGGGGTGTGGGGACAGGTAAGTAGGAGGGACCTGTGAGGAGCTGGGAATTCCAACACACCTTCCCGGGGGCCTCCTCCTTGCACAAACAGTGGGAGGAGGAAAGCGGAACATTTTCCGGAGTGTGTGTGTGCGTGCGTGTGTGTGCGTGTGTGTGTGTGTAGGTCTGTAGGCTCGGTTTCAAAAAGTTATACCACATGCATCCCGCCACCGACCCTGAGGAGCATTCCACAGCACTGTCTGCAAGCTTGCCCGTCATTAAGCAAGACCACCTGCTGGCAAATCAAGCCCACCGCTCGGTCTCTCTCTGTTACGCCGGCTAACCCCCGCAGCCTGTGTGTGTGTGTGTGTGTGTGTGTGTGTGCGTGCGTGGATTAGCCGTACGCAGAAAACGTCATAAAAAAGCCAGCGCTACGTTTAACAGCCCGAAAACATCTCATAAACGTCCCGACATAACTGTTTATCGTCCCCGGACAGCCTGTGTGGTGGTACGTTGAACACGCCAAGAAAAGTATGATTAACCACTTTCAAACCTGACATGCCTATTTTGGGCATGTCAACAAAAAAAAGCCGCACAACAAAAATGGAGCTGACACAAAAACTAATTTCACCCACTTCTTTACACCTGTAAACCAGTGATGCGACAATGAAGTTGCTCCTGATTCTTCTACACAGTTGGAGTAGAGGCCTAGTTAATGTTTGACGGGCGGTCGGAATGATCCAAAGGAATAGGAGCCATGAATAGCGGCGGTGCATGACCCGCGCAGCGACTAATACTGGCTCGGTCAGAGGAAGAGATGAGGACAGCGGTGGGGAAGAAGCAGCCCTTTGTTGCCGTCCTCCGACGACGGGGGCCTTGAGGGAGTGACTGTACGGGCATGGAGCTGAGCCTGATGAAACACAGTGAGACCGATAAGATCTGCCTGTACGCTCAACACTTCCCTATCCCTGCCTCCCCCCTCTCCTTGGTCTTGGATACGTCTCTCTCTCTTTCTCTCTCTCTCTTCCTAGTCATTATGGCAGTGGAAAAGCAGAAATGACAAGAGACACAGGACGATTTTACATTTTCTCGGTTCTTTTACAAAACCTGGAGCCCCAAGGCCTGTCTGTTGACCCCCCCTCCCCTCCCCACCCCCCCCTTTCATTCTGAGGAGACCGAGACTTCATTGTGTCTCCAAAAGGCATGGCAAATGGCTCTGCTTGATTGTGACACATTATCTGACAGGCGTGCACGCAGCACAATAGAATACGGTAACATTTCACTGAACGGTTAGCTGCAGGAATGAACAAAGGAAGAGCGATCCAGTACCGAGGGCCTTCCGCTTATCAGCCCTCGCAAGGTGCAATTAAACAATGCGGGGAACGTGGCACATTTTTGTACCGGAGTTGCGCCACAGAATGTCTGTAAAGCAGCAAATAAACAAAGATAAGACGTTACAAAACAGACGAGGCGGGGGGTTCGCTCCTGTTTAGTTTTTATTTATTTTTTGTCGCGATGCAGTAAATATGGCATACAGTGTTTTAAGAGCTCCCCGGCAAAGGCGAGTGTTTACTGAGATCTTGTTAACACTCCTCTGGGGAGAAGGCTGTCTTTGGCAGATGAAAGCCTGGAAGCCAAGTGATCCCACACGAGGTCTGAGTGGCCCGTAGTGCGACCGCCCAGAGAGCCGGGGGGAGCGAGAAAGAGCGAGAGCAAGCAAGAGAGAGCGAGAGAGAGGGTAGGAAACTTGATGCCTCCCGGCACCTATCTCTGCGCCGCTCCGGTCGCACCCCCCCACCCTCCCCCCCGCAAGTGTGCCACGACAAACACAACAGCTCTTCCGTGTCCACACCTGTCCCGACAAATTCCTGCGCGGACTACTCTCTTTTCCCCCCTCTGCTTTGACATCACTCATCTTATTTTCCCCTCTCCTTCTCAGAACGCCATGGTTACGTGACTCGCCTCGCACAAAGCCTTTTTTTTCTCTCCCCTTCCTCCCCCTCCCCCTCCCCCCCGACAACGTGCCTCCCCCGCCCTTACTCTCTGCCAGGCATTCTTCACTCTATCCCAGCTATCGAAAATGTCAAGAATGAGGCGGAAAAGGGAGAGGAGGGTACACCGAGCGCCGCGGCAGGTACGGTCTTGTCCCGTCCCACAGGGTAGTGGTTGCGCGCAAGCGGGATGGGATTGGACTTGACTGTCTTAATTAAAACTCTGCACAGCGGAGCGAGAGACCTCAAAGCGCGCTCTCCGGTGAGACAGGGGGAATGCCGCCTCATCATCATAGGTCCGTTTCACCCCACTGAGTAGAGAGAAAATGATTTCATCTGACTTCTGCCTCAACAGGAAGTGCTGTGCACCTTGAACCTGCCATTATTCATTCATAGATCAGTGCATGACTATACCGGCTCCGAGTCTGTGGTGGGTTCCAGTGTTTCTTGCAGGCTAGCGCGAGGCTCTGCCTGCACAGGATGGACCGATGGAGCATCGAAAGAAGTGTTGACCAAAACAATATGAATATGAATGACCATTATTCAATCACGATCACGAAACTGTGTTGTTTTTCCATTGATGACTTGTCAGTGCATTCAGGTGTTTGCCGCAACACTAGATAGGCAGTACCCCATAAATCATAGGTTTTAATTTGTATCAGCAACGATGACTAAGCGGGCTATCGGGTTGGGTGAATTATTCTGTGCTTCTAAACAGGCCATGCCAAGAGCCTCCTAAAACACAAGGCGCCTCCCCCACACCAAAAAGGGGACGTTCTTGATAGGCGTCTGAAGCCAAGAAACTCCCCGTTCCACACCGAGGAATAAAAAAAGGGAGGGGGAAACAAGCCAAAATAAAAGGTTAGCAGCAGTGTTTCGTGCCTAGACAGACAAGCGAGCAGAGGCATTTTATGTGTGTGCCAAATTCCATCTGACGCTGCAAACAAGCTCCAGTCATTGGAATCAGCTGCCACCCAGGTCACACTGGCGGCAAACACGCAGAGGATGTGTGGAGGACTCAAGTCTGAAACCCCTGATTGCACCAGAAAGCCTCTGACAGGTCGATCCGTGCCCTGCATAGCTACATTTCCCTTGGAATTCCAGGACTGGCTAAGTGTTAGATTCAAACTTTGAACAGCTGCCAGCATTGTCAGGCTCCAGTTGGAGCCAAACAGCAACAAACTCCGCTCATTGGCATTGGGGGTGGAGGGGCATGCACCGATATGGTCGCAGATGTTGAGATCTATTCGTCACAGCTATATGCTCGCGGCTCCATGTAATGCCTGACAAATGGTTTCTTAACACAAAAAAGAAAAGAAAAGAAAAAGGGATGTTGCATTCCAGTTTTGGCATCTATAATAGTTAAGTAAACAAGTTAAGTAGCTGCTATGGCTAAAATAAATTACTACCAGGTCCACAGTGCTTCCCTTTCTCCTACTCTTCAACAAAACTATTTTTAAAGACTGCATGTTTTCAAGCACAAGTTGGATCCAACCTATTCATTCATTGTCCAAGTCTGCTTCCTCTGTGTAGTTAGGATAAATTTAGACCTCTGTGCCGAGTCATCTCTCTCACTATTCTCTCTCGTTTATAGCCGAGCCAAGATTCTGCCACTAAAACGTGTGAAAAAAACCCGAATGCAAAGTTGCAAACTGTGACAGAAAAGTGTGTGGGAACAACTGCGTCCCCTGTAAATACCTCAAAACTCCAGGTTATGTGTAAGAGTGTTAAAGAGCTTCCCCCTCACTTCATAAAACATCTCTGTGACTAAGCGCAAAGGTCAGGAGGAGTCATCCCTCAGTGAGGTCAAGCCCGTGTCCCTGGAGACATTTTGATCTTCGAGAGAGAGAGAGAGGCACAACCACCTCTACGCTGGGAAAAGCTTCACCATGGCAACTAAGCTCCTAAAATGACTCAGGTGTCCCCGTTTCATGGAATGCTGAGAAACCTGGACATTGTGTGAGCCCGGGGCTATGTAATTTCAGCATCCACTGATACATGACGATCCCCACCATTTAAAGAGAGGCATTATTATCACCTGGAGGCAGGGCTCTGCAGGCTGGATCCCGTATAACTTTCTGACATGCACACAGACAAATCGTGGCAAATCAGCAAATAACATCAGCAGACACACACAGTTACACACATTTACATGCGCTGCAAAGGAGAACTAATAGGGCCCATTTCACTGTTAGCCAGAAGCAACTTCTCAGGGAATCTCAATGGTAGTTGTTGATTTTGTATTTACTTTGCCCACTAAGGCTTTGCCAGCCTGTCTAGAGCGCCAAACCAGCACCATCCAATAAAAACCTCACTTCTCTAACCTCTCTGGGACTGCTGCATTCATGCTCTAAACCCCTACTGAAGGAATACACTTCAGGCTAAAATTAGCCCTTTGGCTAACACCGGCACATTTACAGTGACGTTGATTAATGTGCACTCGCTGCTCTGTCCCCGTAAAAAATGAAATCAGACAATACATAAATAATCTGCCATCCATTTCTTTCTTTCTGGAGACTCTCAACAGGGTGCCAATTCAACCTGACCAGTGGCCAGATTACACAGAATATTTTAGGCCTGATTTATTCTTCGTCGTATGACGATGTTGCACGCCAAAATAGCTGATCTACAAGCTCACAGCGCGTTGCGGGGCGTTGTTATCAAGCTTGAATGGCTTGTTCAGCTATAAATCAGGCTTTAGCCTCTTTCTACACGCCTGAGAGAGCCCTCACCTCGCAACAACTTGAGGATGAAAAAAACCTACCTTCCACGCAGTTCTCAACAGACTCCAGGTTGCGCAGGGTAATCCTCATCAGGCTCGAGTTGAGCATCAGCTCGTTCTTGTGTGCTGGCCACATGAACTCCGGGGCCAAGTTGAGAAAGAATATGCGAGTGTCGCCCGTGGCAACCTGGTTATCACAGATCCCGGGGTCCCCGAAGCCGCCGATCATCACCTTGTTGCCGCCGTCCAGCAGAATGTCGCCGTTCACTTGGGTCTTTCCTTTCAGGTAGCGCCACACCCTCACCTGCACGACAAGCATAGGGGACACAGGTATGACTTAGCAGCTTTTTTGGAAATCTACCACAAACATTGTACTGGGGAAAGGACAGGGAGTGTTTTCGGGATCCGGGGGGGGGGGGGGGGGGGGGGGTTGCTATTACAGCTTCACCCAGCAGATGAGTGTTTGGGGGAGCTGTTAAGGGGTTAAGAGTCTAGCTCAGGGACACCTCATTCTCTTTTTTTTATCATTCAAGTTTCTCCTACCTGCAGACTGATTGTAGGTATATTCCTGCCACTACCAATACTAAGAATGTATGGGGAGGAACAGTGCTGGACATGTTCTCTGCTGCAACTGCAGCACCATCATGGGACAATTTCCTATAAGGAGTCGTCTCATTTTGGCTGAATGTGGTTTCCGCACAATCAAGAGTCGTGTGCCTCTAATCTATTTGATTCATCCCTCGTGAGACACAGCATTAGTTGGTGCAAAGCACACAGAAAGGAGAGAGCGGCCCACGCGGCCCCAAAACTAGTTTATTTCACCATTAGTGGGGATATCCGAAGGCTGTGTGTGTGCCATGACTCGAGATATGCTTTCTGTGGAAGGGTGGAAGGCGTTTTGCCAGCGTTGCTACATAGCTTAAGGTTATACAAAGCGCTGAGTCGAACTGAAACAGACATGGGCAGGTATTATTACTGTTATGATTTCAGGCATTAGCAATAACAGTGTCATAAAGGTTTAGTCAAAACGTGCAGCCAGTAGAAGATTAGTGACATCGAAGTGTGTGAATACTGGTGTGGGGTACAATTAGTGAACATTCTTTACTAAGTAACAATAAATACTATAAAATTCAGAATACTGACTGATGACTCACTCTTGCAGCACTGGCCAGTGATACAAACGATAGATTATTTGGAGGGTGATTATTATATGCTCAGCTGTGCTATAACTACTCCATGTCAGTGGTTTCTCAAAGTGTGGTCCTTGAGGAGAAACTTTCCCTATTATTTCACCAGCTAGAAGTTAGCTAAATGAGAGTATTATCGTACGTTTCACTCTGTCCAATGTTGTCTCCCCACCTACAGTAGACAGTAGAATTATGTACTAAATCTAACAACAACAAATGTACTCTTACGGGGGTTCCCCTGGCACAATATATTTTAAAATGGGGGCCCACAGTCTAACAAGTATCAATATGGGGGTCCTTGAGGTGAAAATGTTTGAGAACCAGCCTATATGTGAGTGGGGAAAACAGCTTATGGATTTTGTGTTGGTGTACATTCAACCACTGCCAGTGCCAGATATGAATGGATCAATTATTTTAATGTGATTTGTGGACTAGTTTCTGTCAAATTGTTGATGCTTGCTGAGTTGCTGTCCAGGGCCAGTTGCACACTATATGGGGGGGGGACTCCAGCCCGAGGCCCCTTGGATAAGAACATCAAAGTGACTGCGCTTCAGCAAAAATGGGGTTTAACTACTCCAAAATGCAGGCATAATTGAGCTACTGTCGCCTGAAGTGGCTTCCAGCATAATTGTCAGGTGTCATTGTCCTCGTTACGCTGTATTCTTGCAGAGTTAAAAGCCTCCTCTATAATCCACCGTACAACGGTGTCTCTCGCCGAAAGCAGCCGGTCCACAAGCTCACGCCGACGCGCTGTGTGAGCTTGTGGATCGGCTATTTTCGGCAGATTGTCCTCTGTCAACTTTGCGAGCGACAATCCCCTAATAATAATAATAATAATAACAACAACCACCGGGGAGAGGCGTTCTTCTTTCTTCTTCTTACCTTGCAGGAGTAGGTGTTGTGCACCGGGTCCATGTTCATGATCTCCTCCACGGTGCCGGTCAGCACCACGTTGGCCGAATCTTCCCGTTTCTCCAGGTCTTTCTCCGGGCAACTTCCAGCGCAGCGCCGGGGCTGCTGGCACAGCACCGCGATCGCCAGCAGTGCGAAAGCCCAGCCGCGGCGACACAAGTGTCCCCGTTGTTGTGAATGTGAACCCGTCATGGTGGCGGCCCCACACTTGACTAAACGGACCAAAAAAACAAACAAAAAAAGTTTCTAAAGGGAATACACGAATTAAATCGCCGCGATGCTCCTCCCGAGATCAAACTCTTTTAAGTTGGTTGTGCTTTTTAAACCACCCCTCCTATATCCCAACTTCTTCCCTGTTAAAGAGATAAAGAGAATCTATCACTCGTTTCGTTGCATCTGCTTGCAGGAGCTTACGTCGCTCTCTGCTCTCTCTGCTTCTCCGCCGCCGGCTGGGAGACAAGAAACACACTGCGATTCTCTCTCAAGGAATGCGCTGCTCTCTCTCTCTCTCTCTCTCTCTCTCTCTCTCTCTCTCTCTCTCTCTCTCTCTCTCTCTCTCTCTCTCTCTCTCTCTCTCTCTCTCTCTCTCTCTCTCTCTCTCTCTACCCCTTTCCCCTCTCTCTCTCTCTCTCTCTCTCTCTCTCTCTCTCTCTCTCTCTCGCTCGCCGCGCGCAACACACACACACACACACACACACACACACACACACACACACACACACACACACACACACACACACACACACACACACACACACACACACACACACACACACACACACACACACACACACACACACGCACACACACACGCACACACACACGGCTCTTTCAGAGTGACGCTCTTGATTTGCATGCGATCTGAATAGCTGATGGGCCAGACAAGTGAAGGGGGGGGACCTGCTGTGGATTTGGATGAAAGCGGTGTCAAACGCCCCCCGTCGGACAGACAGACCTCTCCATCCACATGTGGCCTGGACACGCACACCACGCAACCAGCTCATCTAGCCGACTGGCCCATTTGGTTCCCCAAAAAAACTGTACAGCTCGAGACCCAAAAGAGAAACTTGATGTCTCCCCTGCCGGGACCCAAACTAGTGAAAATAGCAGATCTACAAGCTCACAACACATCTATTTTCACTTCTTCTTTACAGCGAAATTGGTGGAATGTATGGAATTTCTTTTAATTATTTAAATTTTAAACAAATGCACAAATGCAACAATGCATTGGCACGCGCCAATGCTTGTTAATCTCGAGACATCCCATTCCTTCATAGAATCAAATTGCAAGCAGCAAGAAGCCTATTTTGTGGCTTAGGCCTACTATTGCTACTACTATGCTATAAAGTAGTAATGTCAAACTTTGAACGTCATCCTCTCCCTTTATATATATATAGGCCTATATATATATATAAATAAAAGCCTTGTTCAAATTAAAAAATCTATAAACGTTACCATATGACCATTCTGTGTTACAGTTCCTTATTTAAGAACAGACAGTGCGTAAATGTTCCGCTCCTCAAAAGCTGTAATTTTAACTACTAGCCTACCCTTCTATTCCTGGGAAAATGACAGGCTTGGTTATGCTCAGTTTGCTAGAGCGGATATATGTGCAGAAATTTGTTCAAGTAGGCCAGAGAGTATAGTTAACTCAAACAAGTCATTTTAAACTAAATTAAATGATGCATTTTGTCACTTATTTGCACAACATTTCAGTGGAAGTGCGGAAAAAAGAAACAAATGGTACAAATGACGTGCTATTTCCTCAGCTTTGTGCAGGTCAAGCCCTTTCAGCAGTGGTGTAAAGTAACCAAGTACATTTACTGTCTTAAGTACTGTACTTAAGTACACTTTTTAGGTATTTTTACTTTACTGGAGTAGTATACTTTTACTTCTACTCCACTATAACTCAGATAACTCAGCAAATATTGTACTTTTTATTTGAAAACTTTAGTTACTCACTTCTTTTTAGATTTGTGTTATTATTACAAAACATACCCCACTTCAGTCCTATATACATTTTGGCCATTTGAAAATAGCCGATCTACAAGCTCACAATGCCAAGTTGCCATGCCACTCATTGTGAGCTTAGATATGCTATTTTCAAAGGATTTGTATACATTTGAAAACTGGGACATATACTGCATAATAAGAACGTTCTACTTTTAAGTAGGCTACATTTTTATACCAATACTTTTGTACTTTTACTCAAGTACATTTTGAATTCCGGACTTTTACTTGTAACAGTGTATTTCTATTTAGCAATATTTGACACTTTTACTTAAGTAAATAATGTGAGTACTTTTTCCACCACTGCTATTTCCTCAGCTGTGCTATTTCCTCACAATGAATGGGTGAGTAACTTTAGGCTAGGTTTCTTTTAGCCTATAAAACATACACCAGTGTTAATTTTGTACAAATGTATAGGCCTGAGGGCCATTGAGGATTGTACTGTGCAATAACCAACCTTAAATAGAAAACATTCATATCCCCCTGAAACCTTTCTGTTTTTAATTAAGACATTATAAAACGAATTTTCCTCATATTTTGCTAGCAAATAAGCAACCCCTATGCCACCTGGCCTGACCTGTTCAGTGGGGGTGGCTTCAAGCGAAAAATAATCAAATTAACAAACTAATATTAGCCTACTGGCTGCCTAGTGCCTACTACAGTAGGCTACATAAAATGTTAATGTAAATATAGGCTAAGGCCTACTAGAAAACCCACCTATTGACGCGAAAAGCACTGGTTCTCTCCCGTCAGTCTCAAATTGCGTTCACACATGACAGCAGGTGTCATGATTCAGCCATTGGCTACATACACACATGTCCGTTCGCGAGCGTTTCATACCGTTTCCGTTCGCCGGAAGTCCCATCCACTCCCATGTTTAAAAAAAAAACGGGATCGTACGGTCGCGAACGGACATGTGTGTATGTACCCAGTCAGAGACGGTATTTTGAAAAGTGGCGCGAATCTGACAGGGGCAGTGCGCTCAGACCAGAGCCTTAGAGAGTTGCGCTAATAGGCTCTATTCACACAGCAGCCATATTATGAAGACATTCACAGGTGTTACCAATGATACTAATGAAGGCTCTGTTCCTTTCTGGTCAAACAGAGTGAGTGTGCTGATATTGTGCATGTTGGCCCACTGGAAACACTCTGTTACACCAGTGGGTCTACAGTTGGGGTCCAGGGACCCTCATGGGCTTCCAAATGGCCCCTTACAGATGTGTAACTCTGAGAGTGTACAAATGGAACCAAATGGACCCGTAAGGGTCCATTTGGTTCCATTTGTACACTCTCAGAGTTATGGGGGTAGTGGAAACCACTGTGCTACACTAAATGGAACAGAGCCTTCATTAATATCATCGGTAACACCTGGGAAGGAAGTGATAATATGGCTGCTGTGCATAGAGCCTATGAGGGGGCAGAAACAGCACAGGTCACGTGGTTCATGTAAACTGGATATAGTTACAATGCATTCCATAAACTTCCGGTTTAGGCTTTGTCACTATTCGCCAATAGAAGGCAAGAGACTATGTAGAAGACCTGGCCCGAAGAAGTGAATGCGAGTGTCAGAACTCTCTCTCTCTATGGGTCTGTCTCAGACCATTAGGCCTATTACAGTATGTGACATGCACCTCCGCTGGAAGAAGTAGGCCTAGTTCTTTCTTGTTTCTTGCCTATTTTATTTGGAATTTGAATATGTCTATGACTGTATTGTAGACATCATCTATAGATGACGTCCATGTTTCAACCAGTTCAAAGCAGTGGTTCTCAAAGTGGTGTCCGGGGACCCCCAGCGGTCTTTGAGGGGGTTTCAGGGGGTCCCCACTCCCCAGCTAAATGTGTTAATGTAGCATCCGAATCGGTTTAACCACTGTAACCCCATTATACATCAGCTACGGCTGGTTATGAGCTTGTGTCGGCTATTTTCTTGAGAAAAAAATCTTGAGAAAAAAATTGAATACTTTTTAAACATTTTAACAACACAAATCTTGTCCCTGGCACAAAATATTTACAGATGGGGGTCCACAGCAACTACATATTATTTTGGCATGTATTTTGCATTGTGAGTGTCGGCTGGCCATATGTTGCATAATTTGATTCGAATGGATATGTAAATATCGCCTTCCTTCTTAATCTCTTGTCTTATGTCTGATTCATTGTATGTTGTGTGGAACTATGTCTGTGTACAGTAGCTTGTGTACAGTAGCCTATGTAATAAATAGTGTGATACCATTACAGGTGCAATCCTTAAGTGCATGCCCTAGCCGGGATTCAAATCCGATCTTCCAAGACAAAGACTGCTTGGACAGGGGACATAAATGTTTATGATCATTAGGCAGCATTACTTGTTGTCAGCCAGGTCTGATGCCAGGGCCTATACATTTCTCAATGGAAGAGACCACCTGTCTCCACCCACTGCAGATGTATAGTTATGTTGTATTAACATACTCTAGAGATTGGTTAAATAACATTGTATTTATTGAAATAAGTTCCAAATTGCAGCATTGCATAATTTATGTATCGATATGAGAGCTCTCTATGAGTACATCAACACACTGTAAAAAAAAAAACAAATGTCTCCATGATGGATTGTATTTTAAGACTTAAATCCTTCACTGTGGAAAAAAATAGTACTTCTACAGACGTCAAGAACAACTGCACTGCAGAGGATCAAAGTCGGTTGTCTATCTGTGTACACTAGGCAGTGTCACTGGCACATCTTTCCTAGCGTTCAAACTTCCCAGAACTCATGAACTATCATGTTCGCCTCACCACCAATTGTCTTGTGACAGGCCTCCTCATCCCGCAAATATTTCAACACAAAGGACCCCCAAAAGTAAACAAGCTTTAACAAGCAGTCGACTGGGGGGGAAGACATTTTCATAGGCTTTCTTGTCAATCAGGCTGGATGGCAGATGTAATTACAGTGAGAAAGAAAGAGCGGGGGTGCAGCAAATACATGGAACTGCATTCCCTCCCGGAGGGAGTTTATTAGCCGACTAACAAATCGTGCTGAAATTGTTCCAGGGAAACATATCTGGTCGGGTTTTATAGGCAGTGTGTCTCACTTTCCTGTCAGTATTTACACAGTCTCATCTGTTTTAATTGAACTCTGAGAGTGTACAAATGTAACCAACATACTCGCTTTGTGTATAGTAATTATATAATGCATTAATATGTTTACTTGAATTCTGCAGCCAGTAAAGGTGGGGATGATTGTACTTATGGGTATTTAATCTATAATAATACATGAGCATTTATCAGTTACTATATGTTTTGTACCTATATCTGCAAAGTAACTAGTAACTAAAGTTGTCAAATAATTGTAGTGAAGTAAAAAGTGCAATATTTGCCTCTGAGACGTAGAAAAGTATCAATGGAAATAGTCAATTAAAGTAAAAGTACCTCGAAATTGTAGCTACTTTCCACCACTGCAGTGTATGACTCGTGTGTTTTATTGTTGGCGTACAACTGTACTCGGGTCCGTGATGGTGAACACAGACTGCATAGGCTGGCATGTAGCCACTCAGCGTGTGCTGCGGTCTCATAAGCTCGTTTCAGCAACTATATGCAGACTTAACAAAACACAGAGCCTTTCCCATTTCTGACAGTGTTGCATGGCAAGTTAAGCTGTTATTATATTCCACTTTGATAACAATTACTCCGCCGAGGGTTGGTGGCCTCAGAATAATACCTTGCAGCTGCAAACGGTCCACTCTATTCAGATGTGCGTCTTTGGAGAGAAATAGGTGTAACCTGAGACGTGACACTAGCAGCCAAAATGTATGCAAAGGCCCGCTCCCGCCCGGGCCGCATTTCATTGAGAGCCAGCAGCGCTCAGTTTACGTGTATCGTTGCTTCATTGCTGCTCTGAGGATTGCCTCGCAATGCGGTATCGAAAAACCCATCCAGCCCTATGTTTGTGTGAGACATGTAAGTGATATCTCTCGATGCATAGCACATAAATAATGCAGCGCTCCTGCCAGTGTTATTCATGGTCTTGGCATTGGGCTCTCCTTGCTGTTCCAGACTGACTTCCTAGTGATTTCGCTGTTGTTCAACTCGGCTCCATACATTTTAACAATATACTCTCACAGATGCATGCAGACAACCTCCCCGATTCCTACACACATCACCAGTGTACACACACACACACACACACACACACACACACGCACGCACAGACACACACACACACACACACGCACACGCATGCACGCACACACGCACACAGGCATTCCTGCGTTATCAAAAGAGGCTGCTGTAG
>NC_139947.1:20921959-21029459 GCF_963454915.1 Gymnoscopelus microlampas
GGTGATTGCTAGCAGGATTAGACCCATTCACTTTGACAGTGAAGGCTATACTGAGGCCCTGCAACAATGTGTGAGTGAATAAAGTGAGTGGGTTCCCAACTCGTGATAGTTTAATCTGTCTGTCTGCGCAGGGTTTTGCCTGAGGGAATGTTTGTCAGTGCTCTCCATTTCATCCTGCTTATCATTTCTCGCTCCTTCGTTTCTTGGAGGGGATTGGTTGATTGGTTCTCATGCAAACAGTGTAGCTATAGTTTGATTGAACCGGTCGTATAACTAACTACAGTTAGCTCATTCACACAGTGCTGTTTAGTGTTTACAGTTCCCTTCGCTGATTGTGATGGTAGGTTCACACATGTGCAGGGGAGTGGCCATTGACATCACCAGGTCAAAGTTCACCAAAGCTGAACTCCACACGAGGCAGGAGTTGTGTTTGCTGCACACCTTGGCTCACATAGAACTGAACAGAATATTAACGTGTGACCTTAAATGCAGCTAGTAATTAGCACCATGCACTGTGCCTAATTTATACTTTCTAGTACTGAAGTGTCACTCAAAAATAACTAATCTACACGCTTACAACAGGTTGCATCACAACCCACTGTTATCTTGTAGTTCCAATACCATCCATCTGCACGCTTGCAGACCGACCCGCGACGTGATCAGACTGTGATTACATTATCTATCACACATTCAGGCATAAAAGGTCATTTTTAACAATTGGATCTTTAAAGACTGCATTCTGGTGCAACCTATCTGCAAGTCTATCTAATATTTTGGCAGATGCATTTAATTTGGCTACCTACGCTGTTTTGAGATGAGGAGCGAGAGCAGTCTTTATAATATTGTAATAAATATACTGCATTGTAGTATTTTCGGTGAGGCTGTGTCTGTATGCTTTTATGCAGTGGTGGAAAGGTTTGGTTTCCAATACTTTTACTTCTACTCCACTACATCTCAGAGGCAAATATTGTACTTTTACTCCACTACAATTATTTGAAAACTTTTGTTACTAGTTACTTTTTCAAATTATTACATTATAAAACATATATTAACCACTTTTTTATACCTAGGCTATTTTAAAATAGCCGATCTACAAGCTTGTAGATCTGCTATTTTCAAACATTTTAGTACTTTTACTTTTGGTACTTTAAGTACATTTTGATACCAAAACCTTTGTACTTTTACTCAAGCAAACTTTTAATTCCGGACTTTTACTTGTAACGGAGTACATTGCAGTGTTGATACTTTTACTTTTTGAGTACGTTTTCCACCACTGCCGACAGTGAGGCCTTATAAGGCTCATGAGGCAAACATCTTGATTCTTCATGCACTAAACATCCGTCACTGTGTTCAGGTCACCTTGGACAAAGACGTGTACCCGGCAGCCTACTCACAAAGTAAAATTATGTGAGTAGAAGAACCGGGTGGTGGAAGAAATACTCAGAAGTAGGAAAATACTAGTAGCAATGTAAAATGACTCTACGTACTCAGTAAAAGTCCTGTATTCAAACTATAACTTGAGCAAATATACAAAAGCATTGTCATCAAATATAGTATATATATATAAGTATACATATACTTAAAGTACAAAAGTAAAAGGTGCTCATTATGCAGAATGTCTTATTTCATATAGGTTTTCAATATGTGTCAAAATATCAGATCTACATGCTCTCGATGCTTTGCATTGCGACTGGTGTGAGCTTGTAGATCTGCTATTTTTTAATATCCGAAGTATAACATAGGGCTTAATTGGTTAATTTACTTTTTTTTAAACTTTTTTTGTTTGTTTTGTAATCCAATCCAATCCACTTCATTTATATAGCACATTTTACAACTCAAGGTTTCCAAAGGGCTGTTCAGAAAATCAAAAACCAAATACACTGGGCCATGATCATCTCAATCTACAAAGTGACTTGTAACTGAAGTTTTTAAATCATTTAGTAAAAAAGTAGCTACAATATTTGTCTCTGTAGTGCAGTGGTTTTCAACCTTTTTCATGCCAAGGACCCCTAAATTGATATACATTTGGCCGCGGACCCCCATCGGAAAATGTTGTGCCAGGGACCCCACAGAAGCAAAGTTTTGAGTTAAAAATGTTCGCTTTAAAAATATATATATATATTCAAGGCTGTGCACACATTTTCAAGATTTTTCAAAAATAGCAGATCTAGAAGCTCATAGCGCGGCACTCTGTGCCGCGCTATGAGCTTGTATATCTGCTATTTTTAAATAGCCAAAGCTGAGTGGATAAAATGATTGTGACACTATGTTTGTCACGGTTTGAGTCAGGGCAGATTGTAGGACCCAAGTGCAGGAGGAGGCCGAGGCAGAATAGGTTAGATCAAAGGGTTTAATAACTCAAAAGACAGGGATACAAAGTATAGGAGCTGAACTCAAGACAGAATCACACATACTGTAACAGTTCAACAATGATCTAGCAACCAAACACTGAGAACAGGGAGGTATAAATACACAAGGACTAACTAGACACAGGTGAACACAACTAGACAATCAACACTGGGATAGGCTAACAGGCACACACCACACAGGTGACTAGGGTTACAATAATTACAGGGAGGTGAGACAAGACAGGAAGCAACAACTAGGGCAGACAGGAAACACCACGACAACACTACAAAATAAAGGTACAAGGAGAACAGGGAACAATACAACAGAACGAGTGGCCAAAAGGGTCCAAAAGGGTCCAATACCATATAAGGTCAGACAAAGGCCAAATAATAAAGTCACAGTCCACGGTCCGAGGAGCGGACCGTGACAATGTTAACACATTTTGCTGGGGACCCCCTGGTACCCCCTCAAGGACCACTGGTGGTCCCCGGACCAGTGGTTGACAACCACTGCTGTAGTGGATTAGAAGAAAAATGCATATACGTGAGTAAATGTAGGCCTACTTCCACCACTGGTAGAAGAGGGATGGGCATTGGGCAACATTACCAGGGTAGAGGGGGCGCGACAGGGGGGGACGGGGACGAGAGAGAGGATACAGACTTAGTGTCGAGCAGGAGAAGTAAGAGGAAAAAAGAACACAGGTCAAATAATCAAAGATATACAGTATACAACGTAGCCTACAGATAGCGTGTGTAGTAGGAATGTACATGATGTTTAGAACATTAGCATCACATGCAGGTGTGTACATAATAACATGCACCTGAGGCGAGATTAGAGAAAGTAGCAGCAGATACACAGTGATCTATAGGGTGAAGTTCAGGCACTACCCGAGTCACAGCCAGGTAGGACGTAAAAACGCCCCCTCCCCCCCCCCCCCCCCCCTTCAAAAAAGGCAAAATCCAGATGTTCACCTGCGTGAATGCTTCCCAAAGAATCTGTGACTCATAGCCACGAGAGAAAGGCTCATCTTTTCAACCCCCGCCACTCTTTCCTCAGCTCCATAGCGGATGGTGGAGAGTCTGGAGGCATTTTAAAGGTGCCAGTGAGTGAGAAGACAAAGCAGTATTATATAGTAATATAATAGCAGCAGGATGAGCAGCAGTGGGGAATCAAAGCTTTGGAGTGATGAAAGTGACGTGTCCAACATATCCTGTCTGTCTGTCAGTCCACACAGGAGGCTGACTGGATGTTGGCACTAGAGTTATCTCTGTCTGGAGATAATGATGGCGGTGTGTATGTTCAAATAGCAGAAATAGCCGATCTACCAACTCACATGTTGCGATGCAAAACGTTGTGAGCTTGCAGATCTGGTATTTTCGCTGTTTTAGAAATTTAGATTTGTTTTTTGAAAAGGTTGAACAATTTTGACAATAATGACATTGCCCAAAATAGTAACAACCAGGTGAAAGTGGTTAAACTGGCACTACTGATTCTGAATAAAAATTACATTTGGCCTTCCTACATTGATTTCTTTCCCCCTCTCCTCTCAAATTGGCCCCCAGGCGCCCCCTGGTGGCCCCAACTTTGAAGACCACTGTCTGTGTGTATTTGTAGCTACATATCTACCGAAAAAGTAATGCAGTTACTTGGATCAGCAACTGTAATATATAGTTTAGGTTTTTTTTTATGTGCAAATGTCCTTACACTACTCGTTACTGGGTGTGTGTGTGTGTGTGTGTGTGTGTGTGTGTGTGTGTGTGTGTGTGTGTGTGTGTGTGTGTGTGTGTGTGTGTGTGTGTGTGTGTGTGTGTGTGCCTGTGCGTGTGCGTGTGCGTGCCGTGCGTGCCGTGCGTGCGTGCATGCATGCGTGCGTCCAAATCCGGGTGGTGTGTTGCTTGTGAGTGTCTGTATTGGCTGTGCATTTTATGCGGAGGAAATGAGAGACCAAGTGACAGTTGACACACAAAGCTGCACAAATGCACACAAATTGCAGTCGTGAGCTTGTACATCTGCTATGTACGACAAAGTACAAATCAGGCTTAAGTGGGTAAAGCACACTGGCCCAGCAAGTACAGTATAGAAGGCCAGGTTTACAGGGGAGAGATACACAGAGAAAGAGATGCCTGAAGCGTGTAAATGCCTCATCAGTGAAATATGTCTGGATGAGGCCAGGGCAGAGAGAGAGAGAGAGAGGGGAGGGGGGAGGGAGGGGGAGGGGGGGGGGGGTGCAGAGGGGGTCCGCCTCCTTCCACTGACACTGTTACATTTTATTTCTCACCTCCTCGCACGCCCTGTCATTTATTCTCAGTCAGCCTCGGTGTCCCGACACTGCTGCAGGCCTCTCCTTTCAGCTCAGCCTCCCTGTGTATGCAAAAACCACAGGCACGCACGCTCATTAATAACACTTAAAGGAGCATATCGTCACTGTTGGGTGGACCTCTTGTATATGTGTCCACAACAGTTACTAACCTGTGTTCCAATGGATCCAATGTAGTTGTTATTTACAGCCAGTTCTTTAAAAACATGATGTTTATGTGTTTATTTTGTTTGGTCTTGTCACATAAAAGTTTCAATCAATCAATCAATCCATTTTGATTGTGAGAGGACAAATTTCACGTAGGCCTATGTACAAATATACAGTAACAAAAAAACACCCCAAGGAGTGGGGACTATTCTATTCTACATGTAATGACATTTCTTCTCTCCAGCCTGTACAGTACACAGTTTAAAGCACCATCAAACCACCATGTCCTAAAAAAAACACCAAGATGAAGGTAAACCAACACGCGTCATAAGGTGTGAAGATCAGAAGATATAAATCCTTCACGTCTTCTTGGAAACAGTTTTGAGGTAAACTTATGGGCTGGGGGGGGGAAATGCAACACAGAGATGACTATCAACACTTCCTGTTATTTACAGATGAGGAGACAGGAATGAAGTGCAGAGGTGAAAGTATAGTATTAATGTTGGTCTAAAGAAAATAAAAGTGTACCTGAAACATGATTGGTTGCATGTTTTGTTTTTAGTTTTCGGTCACTAACTTCAGCTGAAAACCAAACCTGAATATAAATATAGACCAACATGCTTGTCAAGGCGTGAAGATTAGAAAATAACTTGGTGAGCGTTTTCAGCTGAATTTAGGGAGTGAAAAAAAATACATAACCACAATGTTGCTATGAAAAGCAACACTAATATGACATAGCCTATGTAACAATAACATCAGTGCATTATGGTTACACAATACATGATCTCCATCTTGCAGGACAACTTACAAGTATGCAATTAATTTCTGAAGCAGGTAGTTATGTTTTGCATAGCTTTGGTAGTTCATTGATTAGTCACCCCTTTTATTTAGAGACTATTACAAAACAAACATTGCAGTCACACTGCAGCGTGCTTTTCTCCCGTCCTGGATCTGTTTTCAGCCATATGCGATGTAAATAAACATAGAACCCTGTTGTAGACATTAAGATACAATCTGTGGAGCATGAACCATACCACACTAATGAAGTGTACTGGGAAGGAATTAGCTGTTTGAATGGAATTAAACTTTCTTTCTCAAAGATATCCGCTAATGGCACTGAATTGGTCGAAGCAACTGTACACTGATTACTTTCAGAAAACATGTCAAATCTGTGGTTTTGTCATGAAATAATCTAATGTGTGTAGAAAACAGGTCCCATGTGATTATGGGTGGCGGTGGTGTGGAAACATCAGTGTGGGAATAATGCGTGTCAGTGGGGTGAGTGCACTTTATTTTTTCCTTGAGCTCCTGCCCCCGGTTGTAGACACCATTTCCATTTCCTCACAAGTTTCTTGTCAAACTTCCAGCCTGAGGGAATATATTGTAAGAATTTTATTGAAGAGGCCTACTACCATAAGCAGTTTAACCACTTAAGCCCCATTTTATATACTGTCATTCGAAAATAGCCGATCTACAAGCAACTTGCTTTCAAATTTTTTGAATGTTTTTGAATGGATTTTGACAAGCCCAAAATACGAATGCCAGGTTCAAAGTGATTAAACGTATACAGTAGTTAATGAATGTGCAACTTTTCTATCCACTAGAGGGTACTTATGTTCACTAAAACTTTGACATGAATTCCCTTCCATCTCTGGCATTCTGCAGTTACCTTCACCATGTAGGATGAACATCTGCTCTGCATGATCACACAATATCCAGCGATGACTCCTATACTTTGTTAATGTAAGTAGAGCTGTAGAGCTGTGCTGATATTTTGACAACCAGTGGTGATCTGATGATTAATGAAAACAAATACAATTAGTATTATAAGTGCTGTTGTGTATGGGGCCTATTTAATAACTATTTACATATAACATAACTGGTCACAGCTTAATATAGGGAGCAACTTCATACACTTCAGCACTGTTTGACCCAACCGAAAACAAAAGTTACATTTATATTATTTGGTAATATAAATGTACATGCCAGTAACGTTTTGAGCTTGCGCTCTTCATAAAAACCTGCAAAAGAAATTTGGAGTTGATTTGTGCGATTTGTTAGATTAGCCCAGGACAGACAAAAAAACACTCAAGCAGACTCTTTCTAGATGGCCTGCCTACTATACAGCCACGCTGAACAAAAAATAAGACACCCACTGTGACGGTGCCTATGATAAGTTAATTTCATTGAGCTATGAACTAGATGAACTAGAACAATGTTAAATCCCTGTCCATTTATTTCAATAGGCTTCTCACCAGTAGCCTGGTAAACCCCCCCTCCGGAAATCCCATTTCCTGAAATCAAATGCAAATGAGAATTCCGGAAGGGGGAGTTTACCAGGCTATCTCACCAGCACCACTTGAATTAATTCACACCCAAATATTGCTAATTAAAGAAACAACAAGCTGTGTGCATGCGAGATGCGACATGCGTGCTGTGTCTTCGTGTGATACAATGTGCGTGTGCATGCATTTGTGCTTTGTCTTCCCATGTGTGACAGTGTGCATGCGTGTATAAGTGTGAGTGCATCCTCTTTGTGCTAAATTAGTGTAATTAGTTGCAGCTTTGTGTAGCAATCAGTTGCAGCAGGTGTTCATCTCATCCTCACTCACACTCACTCTCACACACACACACACACACACACACACACACACACACACAAAGCTAGCTGTAGCGGTTAGCATTGCTTTAAAAAGAAAGTTTTGGACACACATTTCTGCAATACAGAAACAAAGAAAGGGGAAGAATGACTTAAAAACATAAACTGTAAAGGCTCAGAACAAAAAATTGTAAACACTCAGTGCTACAGTACAAGCAATGGAAAGGTTACACAATCCACTGAAGTGCTTGTCATATTTTCCTCCAGTGTGTCTGACGCTGGTGTTTCCGCAGGTTACCTAAATAATTGAATGTCTTGTCGCACTCCTTACAGTAGTAAGGTTTTTCTCCAGTGTGGATACGCTGGTGTCTCTTAAGACTACATAACTCTGTGAAACTCTTGACACACTGTTTACAGTTGTACGGTTTCTCTCCCGTGTGGGTACGCTGGTGAGTCTTCAGGTTGTCTAAAACATTGAAACTCTTGTCACACTCTTTGCACTGGTAAGGTTTCTCCCCAGTGTGGATACGCTGGTGCCTCTTCAGGTGACCTATCTCGTTGAAACTCTTGTCGCACTCCGTACAGTAGTAAGGCTTTTCTCCAGTGTGGATACGCTGGTGCCTCTTCAGGTGACCCATCTCGTTGAAACGCTTGCCACACTGCTGACAGTGGTGAGGTCTTTCTCCGGTGTGCATATCCTGGTGTCTCTTCAGGTGGTCTAACTCGCTGAAACTCTCGTCACACCGTTTGCAGTGGTGAGGTGTCTCTCCAGTGTGGAGACGGTGGTGTTTGTTCAGGTTACTTAATCGAGCTAAACTCTTGTCACACCGTTTACATATGTGGCTCTTCTTTCCTGAGTAAGTCAATTGATGTGTCTTTACCTCTCCTGGAGGAGTTGACGTCTTGGTACGTTGTTGACAACTGTACAGTATTGTTTTGTCTGTGTCTCCTTGTTTCTGGCAGGTTACAGAGCTGACGATTTGCTGACGGGCTGCTGACGGGATCTGTCCATTCCTCAGCATTTGGCAGTAGACGTCGTTATGGCTCCTCGTCATGTGTTTATGGAGGTAGATCTGAGACGTGAAGGCATATGTACACTCAGAACAAGAGAAGACCTTAGTCTGGTACGACTGGGACCTCACTCCTTCCAGGAGCCGTGGTTCATCCTCAAAGCTGCTGCTATACATGACTGTGATGGGGACAAGTGTAGGACGTTTGCCCTTATTGGCTTTTATGTGTTCTCTCTCTCCCTCTCTCCTCTCTCTCGTATCTCTCTGTCTATCCTTCTCTATCGTCTCCCTATCTAGCTTAACCTCTTAGGACACTATACTTTGGTAGAACTTGAAGGAAGTGGAAATCTAAAGTAATGTTTGCACCTTATATAGGCTGACTAGACATCTGGTCTGACCACACACAACACAAACTGTTGCCATGCATGCTAAACAATACAGATGTGTGCACCCATAACACAATTACCAAAAGGTTAATTATTATATAGATTGATTATTGACTTGATTAGTGCAGTGTCTTGAGTACTTGGAGGCCATTCCATTATGTCATATATGAGGTCAGTGCTATGAAGTCAGTGCTATGATGTCAGTCATCTCCCTATTTGGGCATATCAAGAGAGATACAAACAGATACACTGAATCATGGAAATTATATAGTGCAATGCCCATTCTTAATGTATGCTCCTTCGGAACGGTGCGCAACATTTTGCGTTGTTCATCTATACAAGACTGACATCATATTGATGATGTCACGATGCTATGACATCGTTCACAATCTGCATACCAAGTAACTTGTCTTTTGGGTAAATAAAACACTTTCTTTTATGTGGAACAAAGTTTTTGTGTCTGCCTTACTACCCTCTTACTTGGTCGGTGAACTAATTCCACACTGGTTATCAGGAAGTGCTGGTCGAAAGTGTGACTTGTTTCACTTTGTTGCCAACTTTATTTTCTTTTGATCACTTTCACATTTTACACATTTTAATCAATTCATCAGTCATACTTATCATTATGGCTGATGAGAACGAGAAGTATGATGGGATATTGCTTGCTATGGCACAACACGAAGGAGGCGTACAGGAGATAGTCAACGCATTTTTCAGCTTCCTTCGCCGCAAAACCGATTTCTTCACGGGTGGGGAACATGGCGCCCCCCAAAAGCTTGTGAAAGAGGCCTTCACTCATCACAGTACGCTGGCGTTGAAAGCCAACAGAGACAAACAGGACAGACGGGAGGAGATGAAAGAGAAGGTAGAGAGAGCTGCTAAGATTGCAGAGGAAGAGAGGAAGAAAAAAAATGAAGCTGGTCCCCAGATTTGTGAATTGACTGATGAGAAAGCAGAGACACTCACCACTAAAATCAACCAGAGAAATCAACAAGAGGTTACAAAAGAGCCTGTGAACACAAATGAAAGCGCGTGTGAAGAGGAGAAAGCAGACAAGGGGTCTGATTCAGAGGGAGAGGAAGATGAGAAGGATAAAGATAAGATGAAGCCTAATGCTGGTAATGGAGCTGACCTGCCCAGCTACAAGTGGACACAGAGCTTATCTGAAGTTGACCTGGTGGTGCCCTTTGATGTGAAGTTTCGTATCAAAGGGAAGGACGTGGAGGTCAACATCCAGCGGCGATCCCTGAGGATTGGCCTGAAGGGACATCCTCCTATCATCGACGGAGAGCTCTGCAATGAGGTGAAGGTAGAAGAAAGCTCCTGGGTCCTAGAGAATGGTAAGATTGTTACTGTTCACCTGGAGAAGATCAATAAAATGGTGTGGTGGAACAGGATGGTTAACACAGATCCAGAAATCAACACCATGAAGATCTGTCCCGAGAACTCAAAGCTCTCAGACCTAGATGGAGAGACACGAGGTATGGTAGAGAAAATGATGTATGACCAGAGGCAGAAATCTATGGGCCTACCCACCTCTAAAGAGCAGAAGAAACAAGACATTCTTAAAAAGTTCATGGCTCAGCACCCAGAGATGGATTTCTCCAAAGCCAAATACAGCTGAGAGCTGCCTCCAGTCGGCCGCACCTAAAGTGTCTACTGCCTATATCCATGTTGCCTGGTGGCAGTGCTGGGATCCAGGACAGTAGTAGGAGGCAGTAAGGAAATTCAAACCAAAGAAACAACAAGCAACTGAGTAGTATCCACTGGAAGTGTTCCAAGGTATCGATGATGACCAGGCTGACCACCGTGACTGCAGCGTGGAGCAGAAGCGCTGGAGGAGTGTAACAGTGTTCAGAAAAAATAATTCAAACATTTTTCTAAATAATTTCTGGGGAAAAACTAAACATAGGCTATTTTTTTTTTAAACGTATGAAATAGTGAAAATAGCAGATCTACAAGCTCCAACGGGTCACTTCGCGACACGTTGTGAGCTTGTAGATCGGCTATCATGTTGTTAATTCATAATACTTTTTATTTTAAACTTTGGGTCCCAGGTAGACCAAATGTAAGACACCAAAGTTGGAGAGGACTATTCTGTCTGTGAATGTGCCTCCCCACATTTTGTTTGGTTATTTTAAATATTGTAATGACATTGTAATGATAACCCACCTATCTCCTAGACTCCCCCCCCACCCCCAGTCAGAGTTTGAATTCATGTAGAAGTATGTGTAGGTTGTAATTCGCATACAGATGAGAAGGGACTTCATTTAATTGACTACATTTTATTAAATATTGTATTTTAAACCAAAAATCCTCTCTCACACTTACACCAGTGTGCCAGTGATTACCCTCCCCTGTGCCAATGTTGGCACCCGTGCCTAAGGTTGCCTACCCCTGGTATAGGGCATAGCAGTGGCGGCCATTTTGTGATTCCCATCGAGATTTCCAAAAATATATATTATTAATTATTGCCAGACCCAAGGGGTCGGCCTACAGGAGGCTTTGTCGGTCGGTCGGTCGGTCGGTCGGTCTGTCCCTCATGTCCTCTGGTCTGTCCCTCTTTTCCTCTGCACACACGTCATGCGAAGTCCGGCCATTCAGATTTCAACCACTAGGGGTCTGGCAGTGCTCCGAGGAGCACTTTTTCTAGTTTTTAATGTCATAGTATTGACTGACATTTATAGACTGTTCTACTAGTACTCTGGCAATAAAACTGCACTGCATTTACATACCACAAAGGCCAATGTTGAGTACCAGTGCCAATATGGTCAAGCAGAGTCAAGCGGAATGGCGAAAAGCCGGATGAGCTGGCATCTGGGATCTCTCAGGCTCTCCTCGAGTTGGAGATGACCTCTGAAATGAAAGCTCAGCTCAGGAAACAGAACATCACTGCTGCAAAGGAAATTGAAGTTGGTGGTAACAGTAAGCCATCATAATTTTCGTTCCCTGTCCGCAGCTGGTGTCTTTCCAGGAGATTCAGGTTCCTCTGGTGAGAGAGCTGGAGAGGAGGTTCAGCGGAAAGCATGTCTTCCTCCTTTCACAGTGAGATTGTTGGGAAGAGAATCAAAGTGAAACTGGACAGCAGTCCGCTCATCAAGGACCATCTAGACCGGGCTCAACAGAGAAACGTAAAACACAGACACAAGTCGAGACCTTTGCTGGTGTCTACAAGAACCTCACAGGAAAAGATGCTGTTTTTGAATTTTTAGGCTACTGGGTGTTCAGGCCGCTATAAGATGAAGCCTAATGCTGGTAATGGAGCTGACCTGACCAAGTATATGTGGACAGCTTATCTGAAGTTGTTCTGGTGGTGCCCTTTGATGTGAGGTTCCGTATCAAAGGGAAGGATGTGGTGGTCAACATCCAGCGGTGATCCCTGAAGATTGACCTGAAGGAACATCATCCTAAATTTCAAATTTCAAGTGACAACATGACACCCAATGAAGCACGTGTTTTTGTCAAATCTTCTATTTTATTGAGAGCTGTTCCTTACATGATGTTTAGTGATGATGATCCAACATATCTCTCTCACAGCCTCTCATCTGACATCTAACATTGTCAGAACAATAGTCACCGTGCTGCTGCCGCTGTTGATGCTGTTAATCAGTGTACTCCATTGTCGCTCGATGGTAATGTAAATGTATACATCTTTATTCAAAGACTGGAATGTAAATGAAGTAGTTACATTGTTGTTGTTGTTGTTTTTTAAGAGAGCTATATCTGATCCAGTAAGTTAACGTTGGTTGCTGCTTTGTTTCTCAGGTCACCAGAGGGCAGAGAGCAGGAGTGGAGGATATTGAGATGGAGTATTATGATGTTGTTGGTTCCGGTGCTGAAGCTGGGCCGAGTGAAGAGGAAGAATACCACCTCTACAAAGAGGTGGGTCTCCAAGGAGGTGCTGAAGCTGGGCCGAGTGAAGAGGAGGAATACCACCAGTATGAAGCGGTGGATGTCCAAGGAGGTGCTGAAGCTGGGCCGAAGTGTGATTGATTGATTGAATACTTTATTAAAACAAAAAATGTAAACAGCACAGAGGCACAGTGAGACATTTAGGCTAAAAGGATCCCAGCAAGCACAGTCAGGACCCGGACCAATCAGTGACGTCTCGATTGGGGCTAGATCAAGTCAAACCAAGACAAGTCAGATCTGGCCCAGAATATCACCTGATTTCAACCAAAATTAATCCTGACCACAAAAACATCACTTCCAGGACATCATCTAAACACATTTCTCATCACCCAAAATTGCTTTCCATATGGGCTGTGATCTGGCCTAGTCCTGAACAACACCAGGGTGATGACCGGGCGTCATCATAACGTCATCATGACGTCATTGTGCTTGCTGGGATAACACAGTCCTGGGGACTTGTTTCCATTGTGGTCCTATGTATTCAATTCAACATAGCATAGAAATAACACAAAAATACATGTCATCAACAAATACAAAATGTACAAATAGGGGCGGCAGTGGCTCAGGGGTAGAGTGGCCGGGTAGAGTGAACTGGAAACTGCAAGGTTCCCAGTTCGATCACGGGCTGGGGCGCTTCCCCAGAGTTAGTGTCGAAGTGTCCTTGAGCAAGACGCTGAACCCCTAATTGCTTCCGATGAGCAGGTATGGTGCCTTGCATGGTTTCCTCCGCCATCGGTGTATGAATGGGTGAATGGCACAATCAATGTAAAGCGCTATATAAATGCACCATTTACCAAATACATATATGTACAAGTAGTCCAGGGGCCAAGCCATATTTTGGTACCACCTAGGTCATGGGTTCCCAAACTTTTCAGCCCGCGACCCCAAAATAAGGCGGAAATTGACTCGCGACCCCACCTAAACCTGGAGGTCATTTATGCACATAAACTTGCACGTTCGGTGCGCATTTGTAATGTGTTAAAATGGTAAAATGTACCATTTGTGATCATTTTAGATGGTATTTCATCCATTCTGTTGAATAAAAAGTTTAAAAAAGAAAAAAAAAAAAGTTTTTTTTTTTTTTTTTTTTTTTAATGACCCAAAATAATTTCGCGACCCCACGTCAGTCTCCCGCGACCCCAAGTGGGGTCGCGACCCCTACTTTGGGAACCCCTGACCTAGGTGACCGTAAAGTTTTTGTATTTTTGTCTTCCTACATGTCTCTAGTTTATATTTTGGTATGATAACCCTTCCAATCTTGTAGCTTAATGGCAGTTATCACTACCTACCGGCTAATGTATCTGGTAGGAGACACAAAGTAGAATCTTTGTGTCTCCTACCCCGGGCATCAAATTATTGCGACAAAAAACAAAATATATCCATGTATTCAACGCTTCATGGGGTGTGCAATTGATAGAAAATAAATAATTTTTGGGGTGAACTCCTCCTTTAAGTTTCCCAGGGGGACTCTCTACCCATTCAGCTATGACCACCCTAGACCGAAGGAGGGTCAACTTTTACAAGCTTATGGAAAGCAGTCTTTTTGCAAACACCAAAAATCTGAGAAGTTATCAATTGCACACCCCATGAAGCCTTGAATACATGGATATATTTTGTTTTTTGTCGCAATAATTTGATGCCCGGGGTAGGAGACACAAAGATTCTACTTTGTGTCTCCTACCGGATACATTAGCCGGTAGGTAGTGATAACTGCCACTAAGCTACAAGATTGGAAGGGTTATCATACCAAAATATAAACTAGAGACATGTAGGAAGACAAAAATACAAAAACTTTACGGTCACCTTAGGTGGTACCAATTTGTGAAAATATCAGTGTTGGCCCCTGGACTAAAGAGAGAAAAAGGAAAAGATGGCGGCAATGAATGATGACACCTTATAGTGAAGAGACAGGATTCCAGGAAACAGAGTTATAACTCTAACGATCTCATGTCACATCCATCACATAACTTCACCTCAGTCAAGGTTTTAACATTATCACTGAACAATGTACAATGTGCTAGAAAGATTAAGTGAGGTTTGAAAGAGGCTGAAAAGGTCTTCAGGGAATATACAATTCAGAAGACAAATTGACACCTACAAAGAAAAAAGAGATAAGAGATCCTTCACTGTTTGAATCAGTCAATCTGACCCTCATGTTCCATCAAGAAATTATAACTAATCAGTAATAAATGGAGCTATTGATTCTACTGTACACAATACATGCCTTGGTAGCCATGTGTTTTTGTAATTGTTAATTTGTCATACAGGTCAGCGACTGACTGTCACACAGCTATCAGAGTCTGAAGTACAGAAGTATTGATCTCTTGTAGATTTTGTATGTGTCTGTCTGTGTCCCTTTTATGCCTATGAAGTTCCGTGCGAGGCATGCCCAAATATGGTGTCCATGATCCTATGATGTCAGTACTATTACATCATGATATCATAGTAGGCTACTGCATATTTGGGGATTAGCGGATTTCTCAATTTCAGTCGGATCCGGCTGATCCGACTGACTTTACACTCAGCGTATCACCATATGTTTGCCATATGTTTGTGGCAAATGTTGTGGCATCAGAATAGTCAGAATAGTCTCCATACAGTATGGGCATGCTACGTTTGTGATGCCCACCATCCTCCGTCCGTCCACCCATCACGTTTGTGATGTGTATATGGGCCTGTTACGTTTGTGACGTCGACCCACAAGGCGATTTTAACATCAGTACACTTCTTATTTTTTTTAAAGTGTAATTTATAAGCATTTTGAGCACTGTTTTTGAGTATCTAATAAGGTACTGTAACATTTTAATTAGATGTTATTGTCAATTGCAGTAATATATTGTGCCTTTTATTTTGTGTGTTATGATGTGAGCAGTAAACTGTGAGCAGTAAACTGTATTGTATTGTAATTTGTTGATTTTAGATTTTATGAGCTCTGAGTATTTAGTTTGTATTTGCTTATTTCCAATTAGTTACGTATCCCTGTTGTTGTATGTACTATGTATCTTAATTTGGGGTTATTTTCTTGTTTTGAAGTTGAACTGAAAGGCTATGGTCCATTATGGATCTAAAGATCCATGAAACCCATTCAAGGCTGTTCTCAAAAGCTGAATACTTCTTAATTCATGAAAAGTTGACTCTTGATTTTTCATCTGACAACAGTGATAAACTGTTGAATTCATACAATTGTAATTATTGTTTAAAAAATAAAATAAAATAGAAATACTTTAAAAAATATCAATTTCTTTTGGGGAAATGAAGTGTTCCCTGCACAGGAGGTTGTCATTGGCTGCCATGAACAGCAGGCACATGCACAGATGGGGCAAAACAAGTGATGCAGTTTACCTGCCCATTACAAATGCAATTGTGTGTGTGTGTGTGTGTGTGTGTGTGTGTGTGTGTGTGTGTGTGTGTGTGTGTGTGTGTGTGTGTGTGTGTGTGTGTGTGTGTGTGTGTGTGTGTGTGTGTGTGTGTGTGTGTGTGTGTGTGTGTGTGTGTAGTGATGCTATGCTCATTTGAGAAGTGGTTGCACTCTCTATTTTAATGACGTGACGCGCACGTCGCTTAACACCTACAGTACAGGTCACACAATGGACAATTGATATGCATATAGGCTAATTCCTATGTTAATGTACCGCGTGAGTCGGGAGCCTTTGTAAACTTTGATGAAGTGTGAATTTAAAGTAGTTTTAAATCTATGCGTGTGCCTGCACGTCCCCCTGGCCAAATAAGTAGTTGCACGGCGTGCAACCGCGTCCACTGAGCATTGCACCCCTGTGTGTGTGTGTGTGTGTGTGTGTGTGTGTGTGTGTGTGTGTGTGTGTGTGTGTGTGTGTGTGTGTGTGTGTGTGTGTCTGTTTTCTAAGCATGGCTACCGGTTTAATTATGGGAAATGGTAATGCAAGGTGATTAGGATAATTCTGGTAATGAAAATGTGTGTGACATTTTGGTGTGACAAAGCTGGCTGATTTCCTTGAGGAGATGAGGTCGCTACAGTTCTAAATCAGTGAGTTGAGTTGCTGTAAATGTCATGGTTCAAATACAGGGCTGCAATCACGCAATACAGAATTCCAACACGAATTTGCAAATATCATGCAACTGTTCCCCATGAGTCGTTTTAAGAAAGGTGGTCGTTTCCCTGGACAATGTCTCCATCTTGTGGTTGAAAACTGTTACAGCAATCAAACATTTTGTGGATTATGTCTGCCGATTTTTGCCAGTGGATTAAAAAAAGGCACCACATTTAATGCATTTGATTGGTGTATTGGCTTAATAATAGTATTACGCTTATATAATGCTCCTGGGTTGACAGACAGACAAACAAAAGGGGGCTGTAGCGGCCTTTGGATTTGAATGATGACGAAGGTGGATGGTTTCAACAGGTGTATTTATTTTTCTTCAACAAGAATGAAGCTCTGGTTCGAACACCGTGAAAACTATAAAAATAGAAATAAATAATGTTACAATCATTATATAATTTCATAGTTTCACTCAACAATAAAATCAGTGCATTTCAAAGTATCACTTTCAAAGTACAATTCAACAATAAAATAGTTAATTTATAGTTGATATAATTCAGTGAATTAATGCAAATACCAAACGAAAATGTACCATAACCAAATCAAAATACCAGACAAACAATTAATAAATCCCAAATTAAATCAGAAAGAAAATCCAAACAAACAAACAAAACACTCCTGTACCTCGCTCCGCTATCCAAAGGGTGCTATGGGCTGCATACAAAACCACCTTGGCTTCAGGTAACTCAAACGATCAGTTGCCCCCAAACGTCACAACAAGCACTGTGAACAATATATAAACAACCTTACTCCAACAACTGCGCATTTAAAGTGCAGAATATAGGGTTACAGGTTACAATTAGGCCACAGAACGTTAAAGCAAACAAACAAACATTTCGTACCGTGACGCGCTGATTTAGGAAACACGTTGGTGAGTGGCCGTGCATCTCTACTGTCACTCTGCTCTGACAGTCTCTGAATGGATCTGTCCTGTGAGTAACGCTAGCACGCCCAGTAACAGGAAGTGTCAAAATAAAAGGTAGCCCCAAATACACAGGAAGTGTCAAAATAAAGGTATCCCAAAATAAGCAAAAATAATAATATATATATAATAGATTGATGAGAGAGAGAGAGATGGAAACAGAATGGATAGATTGGACATCTCAACCTATTGCCATTAACAGGAATCGAACTCTCAACCTTCGGACTAGGATAAGGATAATTCCTTTTAACAGGTCGTTCATGAAAGTCCTTGTGGTCTTGTTTCCAATGAGAACCTGTGAGCAAATAGGGGTTAAGAGTCTTGCTCAGGGACAAATTTCATTTCATCGACGCATATGCTGGGATGGCCTGGAATCGAACCTGGGGCAACCAGGGCCTCTGGTTCCCTAGGCGTGCTCACTAACCACCCAGCTATGGCCGCCCCATGATAGGCTAATAGGCTGCAACACTACGTATAGTGCTATAGCTTTGTCCAGGCTGATGTTTTCTGTTGAAGATCATAAACTCTTGCCTTCTGTCATGAACCAAGCCAACACTAAGATCACTCGTTCACATTGTGAGGCACTCATTTAAGGGAGACGCCATTGGACCAACAGACAAGGAACTATGAAAAAGGAGATTACACAGATGATACAGTTTCACGCAAATAGCTGAAAAATCCTGGGTTTAAGTGTTTTTCAAACTGCTCAAAATTGCGGACATTCTACGGGCGGAGCTTACTGGTCAAAGCGATAGATGTGTTCCTCATGAGTCAAGGCACATGTGTAAGCAAGTTTCACGACTTTTGGCCAAACGAGGCATGACTTATGCCTGTTTAAAGTCTGCCTTTTCAAAAAATTGCTATAGCGCCCCCTTTTGGCCAATTGGAGTGAGATTGGTTTCAGTGATATTTGGAATGACCCTGTACATTTCTGCAAAGTTTCAAAGAAATGTGAGTCTGCATGTATGTTTTAGGCACAGATGAATAATTTTCATAAAACTGTAATAGTTAAAATCTATCTCCTCCTGGGATTTTTGAGCAATCTGCACGAAACGTTTAACACTTGAACTTTGGACCTCTGCCTACAAAAATTTCCAACGGATTTTCCATAAGTGAAAAAATGCAGAAGTTAGGAGCCAATGACTGTTTTTCATATAATTCAAAATGGTGGGCGATCTAAAGGTCAGAGGTCAAAAGTCAGACCACGAAAGTTGTCGGGCATGAAGAGACGCATGTGTGTATCGAAGTTTCATGGTTGTAGGTCAAACAGGGCATGAGTTGTACCTGTTCAAAGTTGGCACTTTCAATTGAGTGCTATAGCGCCACCCTTTGACGAATGAGTGTGAGAATTATTTTTTGGTAGTTTTTCATGAGCATCTACCATATGGCCGAGTTTCGTAAAAAGCGTATGCACGGTTAAGCCAGAACTGGCAAAAACAAGTATTTTTCAAACTGCTCAAAATTGCGGAAAATCTAAGGGCGGAGCTTAATGGTCAAATCGATACGAGTGTTCCTCATGAGTCAAGGCACATGTGTAAGCAAGTTTCACGACTTTCGGCCAAACGAGGCATGACTTATGCCTGTTTAAAGTCTGCCTTTTCAAAAAATTGCTATAGCGCCCCCTTTTGGCCAATTGGAGTAAGATTGGTTTCAGTGATATTTGGAATGACCCTGTACATTTCTGCAAAGTTTCAAAGAAATGTGAGTCTGCATGTATGTTTTAGGCACAGATGAATAATTTTCATAAAACTGTAATAGTTAAAATCTATCTCCTCCTGGGATTTTTGAGCAATCTGCACGAAACGTTTAACACTTGAACTTTGGACCTCTGCCTACAAAAAATTCCAACGGATTTTCCATAAGTGAAAAAATGCAGAAGTTAGGAGCCAATGACTGTTTTTCATATAATTCAAAATGGTGGGAGATCTAAAGGTCAGAGGTCAAAAGTCAGGGGTGAAAGTTGTTCAGCATGAGGAGACGCATATGTGTATCCAAGTTTCATGGCTCTAGGTCAAACAGGGCATGAGTTGTACCTGGTCAAAGTTGGCATTTTCAATTGAGTGCTATAGCGCCACCTTTGGACGAAAGATTGTGAGAATTATTTTTTGATCGTTTTTCATGACCATCTACCATATGGCCGAGTTTCGTAAAAAGCGACTGCACGGTTCAGCCAGAACTGCGAAAAGTGGCAGAAGAAGAAGTGACAGAATACTGCCAATAACAATACGTGTCCAGAGCAGAGCTCTGGCCCCGTAATTAACTTCAAACTAAAGAAACAATTGAAGTTAAAAGGACAAGTGTCACAGACGCTTACAGGGGCCTTCTGGTAGGCTTGGTGGCTAGTTTGGGGTGAAGAAGGACAAGTTGGACCATTTGGTTCGGAAACCACTCTGATCTACAAAATTCTCCACTACATACAATGAAACAACAGGTAGGTGGTGATTAAGTCCTATTATTAAACTGTAGAATCAGTTAGCCCTCACAAACTATCTATCAGCCAGGCTATCAAAAACCAAAAACAATTTGGATAAATCTTCTCATCAAATTAATCAACTGTCCCATTTAAACTGAAATGCCACTGGGTTTAATTGACAGTGTTTTAAAAGTGTTACCATGATTAAAGTTCATGGTTGAAACTAAATATTATTTTCCACAATAATATTGTATACATACAGTAGAAGGCAATGTGTCTTCACAAGACCAGTTGAAGGAGGCTATCACTTCAGATTTACTGCAGCTCACTGGAGTATGTGTGTTTCTAGGTGTGTAAAATGAGCAGACTGTTTCCCCACATGTGTTTACCTGGTGGTGGTGACTACAAGCTCTTTGATAACATATACAATACAACCATATGTTTCTGGTCTAACCTTTAACACTGGTAGGACGGTAGGACCCCATAATGCTCATATTCATCCTGTCAGTAAACACATTCTAAAGCAGTGTTGTCTTTCTGTTGCAGGTTTTACTGATTATTCTTTAAGCCTATAGAACGCTAGCTGATTATTTTCTCTCCAATATGGCACATGCAATATATCAGAAAAACGACATCCATGTGTACACAGAATATTCAACATCTGGTTTGAGGAAGCATGTAGGTGACGTTGACTGATCCAGCTGATGCACTTTGCCAAAACATAACGCCCATATGTGACAAGTTAATTTCCCAAACAATAGACACAGGTGGGTCATGATGATTATAGATACAAAACAGGTCTGTCCCAGCAGGGGGAGCCACCATCAAATAGTGTAACGGTTACACTATTTGATGGTGGCTCCCCCTGCTGGGAGTCAGCATGTGTATGATGGGGGGGATAGGTTACACTGTAACCTATCCCCCCCATCATACACATGCTGACACCCTGATCCCACTTGTGTTGTAAGTGTGTTAAGGTGTTGGCGTGTGAACTAGGCTTAAATCCAACACCTATGGATCCTATATCCAACCTGACCTAAACCTTTGTGCACCTTGGTGACCACTAGATAGGCTTGGTCCAGATGTTGAATATTCTGTGTACACATGGATGTCGTTTTTCTGATATACTGCATGTGCCATATATTGGAGAGAAAATGCACTCACCAAATGCACTCACCAAGGTGCCCCTAGAGCCTCTAGGGGCACCTTGGTGAGTGCATTTCGTCCCGTCAATATTCCAGTAGGAATACCCAGGAGAGTTTTGCCATACTAGGCCTGGCATGAGCCATAATATATACTTCTATATACATGGAACATAATATACACACTGTTCTATGTCATTATATACACCTTCATCTAGTCACAGTACTTATAACAGCTTCAAGCTTCTCTTTATCTTGAAGGTCTGATTTCTCTACTTGCTCCTTAATTAATCACAGGTCATTTAGTTTTCACTGACTCTTTAGGTTGAGAGTGATGCTGCGCCTGTTTGTGGCTTTGGGCTGACAGAGTGTCGGCTAGTCTCTCTCTGCAGGAGTTCATGTCCTGATAGTTTAACTTAGTCTCAGAGGAGAAATAATTCATCTTTCTCATTTCTATTCCCCTCATAAGGAGGTGGTTTTGAATTTGCATGTTTTTAAAAAGATATAAATATTAATAATATAATTCAATTTGTATTTAATTTTCCATTTTTCACAGAAAGGTATGACATAAGTTTATTCACATTTTGAATGTTCTAATCTACATGGAAGCCTATGTCCATGTAGAGGGGTAACTCCCGACATTGGGATAAAGCTAGGTTCCAACCTCCCTCATCCCTCTCTACTGGAAGGGCATGGGGGAGCATCTCTGTCTATCTCCACTTACCATATGGTCATAATCTCTAGTCTCAGTGTGACTTCTAACGTGAACCCATTCTATATACATTGATCCACATTTTTCTGCTATCAGCCCCCACAAGTGTGCATTCCTGTATGCCAGCTTTATAACAATAATCGATATCCGTCACTACTCTAAGACAAGACAGATTTATTTTCTTTAATTGCAACAATCAGGCCTTCCAAAATGGCTGTTACCTCCGCCTGTTGCGCGGTTCCAGGGCAATGTCCTCTCCTTTTTAAAATCACTGAAATCAAAAATCTAACAAAAATCCTGAAAATCGGTACACAGTATCTCTATAGTCATTAAACAAAATAGGTCTTTCAGATGTTTCATATTCCATCCTGATTGGCTAAAATTGGCTTCCAAAGTTTGCAGGAATGCTCAGTTTTGAACAAAATGCCTTAAATCATGAACACAGCATGCAATTTCCGTGCAATTTTGCACGCACTTTCCCACTAGGCCGAGGAAGAAATGAAATGAAGAAAAATTTCAAATCAGCCTCATGGTGACGCTATAACAGGCCGATTTGTGTTTGTACCTATAACTGCACCGATCTGTGTAAAACTTTGTATGTACACTCCCTAGAGGCCAAGGAAAAACCTTTGTCCTGCATTTTTTTGCATCTGCCTTTTATAGCGCCACCAGGAGGCCGACTTCTGTAAAACACATTTTTGGATATTAAGCCTTCAGATTTTATCAAAATTTCACGCAAATCGGTACACATGATCTCTATAGACTCCGGGCAAAAGGCGTGGCCAAGCTTAGGCTGAAGTAGTTACGGTGGCCATATTAAGGGAGCTCCATAACAACAGCTAGTATCAACAACATTGACAGTTACCCACGAGTCACGACGTGTCCTGAACTACAGCGAATTTATTGGTAAAGGACAGAAGATGGACCTGGCAATGCGTGACAGAGAGTTACCATACAGAGAGAAGCTGAATGCAGACGCAAAGGCACGCTACCTGCGATCAGTGTTGCCATATTTTGCGAGAGAAATAAGCAACCAGGTCTATGAAAACAAGCCCAAAAGAAGTGGCTTAGATACATCGACTACTTGAAAATAGCCGATCTACAAGCTCACGTGAGCTTGTACATAGGTTATTAAAAAAAAACTCTTGCAATAAAATAAAGAACATTTGGAATATTTTTTAAAACATTCTAACAACACAAATGCTCCCTGGCACAAAACATTTTCATGAAAAGATTTGAGAACCACTGGTTTAATTTTTTTTGTTTTTAAAAAAAAGCCTAAATAAGCAAGCACCTAAATAAGCCTAAATAAGCAAGTACACTTTATAAATAAGCCATACAAAACTACTAATTTTACAAGCAACTTCACATAAAAAGAAGCCCAAAGTCGCTTATAATAAGCCGACATGGCAACGCTGATGCTGATCCTAACCTCGCCTCCAACAGATGTTTATATGTTTGATTGTGTGCTGTCATGCTCGTTTGAGCTTATATGTGTTTGGGAATGTTGTTGAAGGTTATGTTATTTCGTCAGCTGACACCCAAGCCATACTACATTTATTTGATATCTCCGACGTCTGAACACTTGCTGACAGACAGACAGCTGTTTACTCAGCCACCGTGACCGTGAGCCACCCACGTTAGACCCACGTTAGACTACGTTTCTCAGACTGGACACATAGAGAAACACAATTTAGCTGTTAGCTCAATCTCATTGTATGTAAGATACCCATTTGTATTTAAGATACCCATGCCAAGCCGTTTCTTTGATATCTCCGACATCTGATCTCCAACAGCTTTTCCTCCAGGTTGGAAATGTGTGCAATTTAACTTTTTTAATTTAACGTCTGAAACCTTGGCATTGCATCCGATAATGCAGCACTGTCGTACCATTGCTAAATTAGAGCAACAGACAAGTTAGAGATAGATAATAATGTACACCGTCTACTTGCTGGACAACAAACACAGGACTACAGACTACACTACACTACTCTACACTTGTGGCAGCTGTCAATCTACTCCCTCAAGATGGCGGCGGAAGTGGCACGATTTAAGGGCGTGGCGACCATGTTACGTCGCTATGCCCGGAGTCTATAGTCATGTGATCAAGACCGACCTGTTTGATTTTTCATATTCCATCCTGATTGGCTAAGATTGACATCTAAAGTTTGCAGGAGAGGCCCGTTCTGAACAAAATGCCACAAATCATGAACACAGCGTCCGATTGCGGTGAAAATGTGCACCAACATTCGCACTACGTTGAGGAACAAATGCCACCCAATGCCAATTTTAACATTGCCCTATTATAGCGCCACCAGGAGGCCGGTTTTTGCAACACTTTTCTTTTTTATATTACTCCTACAAATGTTGTCCAAACATCATGCAAATCGGTACAAATTAACTCTGTCGTCAAGTGATCAAGATGGTTCTGTCCGATTGTTCTTATTCCATCCTGATTGTCAAATTCCGAACATTGCTGGCCCACAACTACCTCACCTGGTGGACACCTGTGCTCAGAGGAGCACATTTTCTAGTTACAGTACGTCTGTTTTTTGTTGGTGCTGCCTTCTACTTTAATTTAATTGCTACATGCTCAAGTCTATTTATAATGTATTTTATGTTTTCAAGCCTGGAACAACAGATGTGCAAATAAGCCTTTTTTGAGTTCAACTTTAAAGGTAGGGTACAGTAAGTGATATTTTTTGGTTAAAACAAAAAGTATTTTGTTAAAAGGTTAAAGCACTATATTCTGATAGTAATCATTGCTATAGAGTGTTTGTTCAGTAACAGGACTCTGGCCGTCTCTCCAGCTCTTTAATAAACAGACAAGGAGACTCATTTTACTGAACAAACACTCTATAGTAATGAGTACTATCAGAATAGAGAGCTATTTAACACTTATTTTAACCAACGAAAATCACTTACCCTACGTTTAACTTTTGGACATTCCTCATTTCCCTTTTTTGGTCATGTTTGCTGCACAAAGCCAGTCAGTGCAAAAAGGTACTCTCAGTCAACCACAACAAGGACAAAAGGTCACTACACACGTCCTCAGACCAGACGTGAGATCTGAGTGGGTCGTACGCTCAAGTCAAAGTCACGATAGAATGATAAATGCGATGATCTCGCCGTACGCCCAATATTTGGTCTACACCACTTTGATAAATGAGATCCTGCACGTAGCCTAATCCTGAACAGATTTCTGTCATTCAACTTTCTGTGCAATCTGCAATGTGTGATTGTTTATTATGTTGAAATGCAAAGCAGGTGCGCTTCCTCTGATTGCTCCCTTGGCTGAGGGTGCTCAGCTACAGTCAATACTGTAGAAAGAAATACACCCGATAATTTATGTTCATTCTACCAAATGATGTGAGGTTAGGCAGAAAGCATGAGGGCTAATTTATACTCTGTTACACCACAAACACATCTATCCCTTGACAATAACGTGTTAAGTGACACCTTTTCAGTTGAAAATACCTATTAATCTTAAAATAGAAGAAATAAGGAATTGATGAGTAGCTTGCAGATTGCACACTTAAGTAATCTCCTGCTGCACTTGGTTTATATACTGTAGGTTGTAAACCAAGCTATATGTGTAACTGTAACATAAAGTATGTCAATGTAAAAATAATTGTTTCATAGGCTAAGTGTTATATACACATCTTTGGTGATGTAGGAAGCTTTAACCACTTAAACCCCTATACTTAGTTAACCGTATTCCCAAGGGCTTACTAGCCCCCCCCCCCCCCCCCTCCCCCTCCGTTTACACGACACATATTGTCGCAGAATGTTGGCCCCAGAACAGGGATGAGCATGTCGAATATTATGTGTGAAATGCAACAAAAAAAAAATCATGTCAAGAGGCATGGAAAGAATGACTTATGACAAAGAAGGTAAAGGAGCAGGTGGAGGGCATGTGAAGGGGTCACGAAAGTGAAGAAAACCTTCTCCTTTGCTTTGTAATTTAAGGGCAGCTGGCTGACTTTGGTGACCTCAGCCCAGAGGCGTAGCGTCATGGAGGCCACTGAGGCCATGGTCCGGTCAGTAAAGACCCAGCCTGGCCTGCTCAAACAGGCTCTAGCTGCTCAAAAAGAATTCTGCTCCGACATCAATAGATACGTTACCGCAGTGATACATTGGCTTCCCCATTCGCACCTTTTACAAAGCTAAAGCTGCCGTCTCCTGCATAACAATGGTCCAAGTGTAACCTGTACCGTAGTCTGTAGGAGGCTGGAGGCATAGGATATTGTCAGATCATGTCCTAAGGAGTCCAAAAGTGAATGGATCCTGGAGTAGAGTAGGCTATTTCTACATTGCAGCCAGTATTGATACTTTTTACTTAAGTAAATCATTTGAGTACGTTTTCCACCACTGGTAGAGTGTGTTGTTAATGTTGCTTTATGGTCGCTTAATTCATTAATTACAGCTCTTTAAGAAATCGCACACGCTTCGCGCGCGTATGTGTCCCGCAAAATAATGGGGGATACAGATCCTGCCTGGTTAACATTAGAATCCACGCTACGCCAGTGCCTCAGCCGTTTCAAAATGTTTGATAAATTGCCACTGTTTTACTGATAATCGGCCGACTCGTTAACCAGATCCAAAGCCACTGTGAGAATATGATGTGTTCAGTCCGAGACCCGTCCGGTGCCGTGCTCCTCTCCTTTGCCCGAGGAGAGGGGTCAAAGGACGGCATGTACATGCCGATTCAGAGCTCCTAGACCTATAGAGTGATCATCACACACACTTGGTGTGTGATAAAGGTTATTAATTAATTAATGAAAGTATATAATCGCCCAAGTTTAACAATCTTCAATACTTTAACATGCACAGCTGCTAATTAAAAACATTCATATCAATTCGCGAATGCTGTGTGGAAAAAGCCGGCACCAGCTTGAAAATAGCAGATCTACAAGTCACCAGTGGGGAAATGGCCCGGCATCTCCTCACAACCGCATCGCGACCACCGGGCAGGCGACTGGAGCTGTGTTTAAACTTCTGTTCTCCATTATATTGTTTAGTTTGTTGTCTGTCTATAGATCCGGGTAGGCCAGGTAGGCGGCCGCCTAGGGGCCCGGGACTCTGGGGGCCCGGGCCGTCAGATCACATGGACCTTTATTTTATTAGAATTAGACACACTTTGCGTGCTCCGCATCTCCGCGGCCGCCTCTCAGCAACTTTCCCAGAGATTCACCAGCTTGCATGGAATTGCAAATATATTCGAGGCACCCCAATGCACTGTTGTAGTCCAGCGTCCACGTGCAAAAATCGTGCACTTTACGATAAAAGCATGACATTTGGCACACAGTTAGAGCATGCCATAAGGAACATTTTTGGCTATAGGGCCATCGCAGATTTGTCCTGTGGTAACCATGGCAGCCATTTTCCAAAAATGGCCACCACCTGCTGTTATTTTACTAGTATGTTTTAGACCACCTAGGATCTTGATTTTGGTGACTAATCCTACATTTTCAAGGATGACGAATACAGTGGTACTATTTAGATTTGTCCTGTGGTAACCATGGCAGCCATATTTCAAAATGGCCGCTACCTGCTGTTATTTTACCAATAACTGAGGAATACAGTGGTACCATTTACACCATTCTAGTAACTACCTAACTATATCTGGCATACAGTGAATTAAATAATAGTAAAACCATCAACATATCATGTAATATTGATGTATTGCTACATGTTCAAACTGTTTACTACTCTACATTTCCAAATGGCCACCGCACCTGCTGTTATTTGACCAATAACTCAGGTTCTAGACCACCTACTCGCATCATATTACACCTAGAACATGCTGTGAAGGAAGGGTGTAGCAAGGTGACAATGCACACAGTAGACACAGATGTGCTGGTCCTGGCAGTAACGGCAGTCTCCACTTGACTGAGCTATGGGTTGCTTTTGGAACTGGGAAAAGTTTCCGGAGCTTAGCAGCTCATGAGATAAGGCCCAGATCGATGATTAGCCTTGCCAATGTTCCATGCCTTTACTGGGTGTGACACGGTGTCATCTTTTGGAGGCAGAGGCAAGAAGACGGCATGGGAGAACTGGAAAAACTATGGTGACGTCACAAGTGCCTTCAGTTCCTTAGCTGCCACCCCAGACGCAATAGATGACTGGATGGAGCCTCTGGAGTGATTTGTGGTATTGCTCTATGACCGCACTAGCAGCCAGGCATCAGTAAATCAGGCACGGAAGCAGCTATTCACACAGAAGGGCAGAACAATTGATGGACTCCCCCCAACACAAGCTGCACTGATTCAACATACCAAGGGGGCAGCCTACTAAGCTGGCCACTGCTGGGGTCAGACGATGGTTGCAGCCCCTGAACTCTCATAGAATAGAATAGAATAGAATAGACTTTATTTGCCATTTGCACAAGTGCATAGGAAATTTTGGAGCTCAGCTCCCAAGGTCAGCATTTTAAAAAAGAAGACAGAAAGTACAGAGAGAACATACAGTACATCCTACAATCCTACATAATATCCTACCACACTCACCAAAGACAATATCAAATATAATAAATAAGCCCGTCATAGTAAAAAAAAAAAAAAAAAAAAAAAAAACAGTGCAAATAGTGGTGCAATTCGTCTTATCACGATCTGTCCTAATTTAGTTCATCTGCTCGGATTCAGTTCATCTGTCATATTGACTACCGTCCCTAATGTCCTCGGCTACTAAGCGCACAGTGGCAGGAAAAAAGCTGTTAAAAAAGCGTGTTGTGTGGGTGGAGATGCTCTCTGGTCTGTGGTGTCTCAGGTTGTGTCCTGAGTCCCTCCACACGAACAGAGGGTGAGCAGGATGATGTTGATCCTCAAGGATGCTCTGTGCTCTCCTCCTACAGCGCTGTGTGTAGATTGTGTCCATGGCAGGGAGATCTACTCCAATAATCCTCTCGGCGGTTTTGATGACTCGTTGGAGCGATTTCCTCTCAGCTTGGGTGGTGTTTCCATACCACACCGTGATACCGCTGGTGAGGATGCTTTCAACGAGTCCTCTGTAGGCCAGAGTGAGGGGCCGGTGACTGAGTCCAGCCTTCTTCAGCATCCTAATGAAGTACAGCCGCTGCTGGGCTTTTTTCACTATAGCAACAGTGTTTTCCTTCCAGGTCAGATTTTTTGACACATGAAGGCCGAGGAACTTAAAGCTGTCTGCCTGCTCCACCTCTGTCCCCTTGATGGTGAGGGGTCGCAGTGTGGGAGGTCCCCTCCTAAAGTCCAGAATTACTTCCTTCGTTTTGTCCACATTGAGGACAAGGTCATTGTCCTCTCCGTAGCTGATGATGTTGTTCACCTGTTCCCTGTACCCTGACTCGTTTCCTCCTCTAATAAGGCCCAGGATGGTTGTGTCATCGGCATATTTTATTATGATGTTACTCTTATGGGTGGAAACGCAGTCATGTGTGTACAAGGAGTAGAGTTTGGGACTTAGGCAGCAGCCCTGAGGAGTTCCAGTGCTAACCGTGAGCTGGGCTGAGGTCTTATTTCCCATCCTCACCACCTGTGGCCTATCTATCAGAAAGTCCAATATCCAGTTGCAGGTGGGTGTAGGTACACCGAGGTTTGCCAGTTTCACAGTTAGCTTCATAGGCTTAATTGTGTTGAAAGCCGAGCTGTAATCCAAAAAGAGCATACGTGCATATGTTTTGCTTTGTACCCCAGGTGAATGGGGGTGGAAGATGAAGGAGACAGGTGAATACAAATAATTGGATCGACTTCTTTACAATTGTAAACCTGTGATGTGACAATAAAGTTGATGTTGAATAAAGGGAAGTGCACTGTCTGGACCACACTGCCAGAAGCGAGCCTGGCCTATCGGGGACTCCTCTACTGTGGTTGCAAAAAGGAATGCAGTGGAAAAATGGGGAGCGTACTCAAGTTCCCTCAACCCTATGTTCCCTCAGCCCTATGTTCCCTCAGCCTTATGTTCCCTCAGCCCTATGTTCCCTCAGCCCTATGTTCCCTCATCCCAAATTAGACCCTATGTTCCCTCAACCCTATGTTCCCTCATCCCAAAACATACCCTATGTTCCCTCAGCCCTATGTTCCCTCATCCCAAAATAGACCCTATGTTCCCTCAGCCCTATGTTCCTTCAGCCTTATGTTCCATCAGCCCATGTCATATTCTAATGTTTTGTCTTGTCTGTCTTGTCTTGTCTGTCTGTCTGTCAGTATCGTGTCAGTATCATGTCAGTATCATGGTCAGTATCATGGTCAGTATCATGTCAGTATCATGTCAGTATCATGGCCAGTATCATGGTCAGTATTATGTCAGTATCATGGTCAGTATCATGGTCAGTATCATGTCAGTATTATGTAAATATCAGGAGTGGTTATTTGCTTCAGTCATCAAAACGATTTCTATAAGTTTAGGTTGAAATGGATAAAATAAAATAATTTACCCATCATTTTCCTATGACTGATAAAAGTATCAAACTCCTTTTTTAATACAGTATCTACTGTGTTAAAAAGTTTCTGGGGGAGGACCCCCCGCCATATATGTCCAACCCGTATTCATTTGACTGTATAATGTTCATGTCTGTATATCAGAACTTTTTTTACTCATTTAAATCCCCCTTTAATTTATTTTTTATTTTTATAATAAGCTAAGTTTTACATGGCTTATTATACCTTTAAACTCGTTTTTTTGGTAATATAGTTGTTTTGGATATCTACAAAAGCTCTATATTAGTATAGACATGTATTATTATTATTATTATTATTATTAATATCTTACTTTATTAGCTATGATAAAAGTTCAATAGTTAAAAAGTTCACTGTAATGATCAGTAATTCTTTCCAGCTGTTGTTATAGGTTTCACAGCTGTTTGAATTTGAATTGATGAGAAATTATCAATATAATAATTTGAATTGATGAGAGAAACTATACATATAGTTTAATGTGTCTTAGCTGACCAGGTCAAAGCAATTAAGTTTGGCCAATCATGTTGCCCAAGCATCATGGTCAGCATCATGGTCAGTATCATGGTCAGTAGCATGGTCAGCATCATGGTCAGTCATGGTCATGGTCATCATGGTCAAGTTTTCCTTGTGACATAATTTACACGTCTACGTACCCCCAGAACATATGCTTTCAACACGTACAATTTAAGGTTACGTGGCGCGGCTACGACGCCCCGCGGGTCCGAAAGCCGAAATCCGGGCTCAAAAAGGGTGGAAAAAGAGCAGATCCACAAGCTTGTAAAAGCCTGTAAAAGTGTTGTCGTGGGGCGCAATACCACCGGAAACCACAGGTGGCGCCGTCCCCGATCCATGGTCCCTCAGGGGTCCATGGACCACCTCAGTGCTCGGGACGGTGTCTCCCGGGGCGGGTAGAGCGGGCGAGTGTGAACCCGGCACTGTGCCGGGAGGCACTGGGCTCCCTGGCCCTTCCCCTGTGTGAAGGGGGAAGCCAGGGAGAAGGGCCGACTGGTGCCATCGGATAGGTAGGGACCATGCCCAGGAAGAGGCACCTTCCTGGGGGAAGCGATGGGGCTAAGTGTCCACATGGAGCCAGGGACCCCCGGGGGTCCCCGGTCCACCTCCATGCCCAGGGACGGTGGCTCCCGAGGCGGGTAAGGGCGGCCGGCGGGGACCCCCGGGGTTCCCCGGTCGTGGGTCTGGAAAAGGGACAAAGTCCTGCCGTGGAAAAAGAGCAGATCCACAAGCCTGGATAGGCCTGTGGTGGCCGTGGGGCGCAATACCGGCCGTGTCCACAAGGCGGCACCCTCCCAGGTCCATGGTCCCCCCCAGGGGTCCCCGGCCCACCTCCGCGCCCAGGGACGGTGGCTCCCGGGGCGGGTAGAGCAACCGAGTGTGAACCCGGCAGTCTGCCGGGAGGCCCAGGGCTCCTGGCCTCTCCCCTGCTGGAAGGGGGAAGCCAGGGAGAAGGGCCGACTCGTGCCATAGGATAGCTAGGGATCATGCCCAGGAAGAGGCACCTTCCTGGGGTAGCGACGGGGTGGCAAAGACCCCCAAAATCATGGTTCTTTGAAAAAATTAGATTTTTTTTCTAAGTGTCCGCATGGTCTCCAGAGGTCCCCGGGGACCCCCTGGAGGACCCCCGGCCTAAAATAAAAATAAAAATCGGCTTGTCGATCTGGGCTTTTTCGGGCTAAAACGGCCGGTACCTCCCGGCCCCTGGGTGGCTGCCCGGGCAAATGGCGGCCGAAAAAAACGAAAAAAGCTCCGGAAGGCTCAGGAGCTTTAGGGCTCGCGGCCTCTCCCATGCGTGAAATTTCGCATGGGGGGGAAAGTGGCCACTTGTGCCATAGGGTAGCTAGGGACCATGGCCGGACATGGTGCACCATATTCGGGGGCGTCCCCGTGCCTCGCAGGGCCATGGATCCTGGAGGTTGCAGCCTGAAGTGTTGCAGCCTCAGGTCGCCCTGGGCTCCCTGGCTCTCACCTGGTGGAGAGGGGGAAGCTACGGACAAGGGCCGACTGGTGCCATAGGATAGCTAGGGCGACGGAGCCTCGTCTGGGGCTTGCCCTGGGTCTCCGCGTCGTACCTCCCTGTCCCCTCCCCGTGGCCCAGAGGCGTCCCGCTCATCCCTGCCTCCCTCCTGTGAAAAAGTCTCCCGGTCGGGACGCCCACTCGCTCTAGAACGTACCTGTGGAGCTTGGCCGTGGCGATGCCCCGATGCGAGGCTCCGTCTGGGGCGGCCCGGGTGGGCCGAGCGGCGATGGCCATGGGTCCCTTACCCCCTCCCCGACAGGGGGGAAAGAGCCATGAAATTGGAGGCCACGGTGGCCATCGGGTTTATGGGAAGACAGAGGCCTCCGCTCGGGCACGGCCGGGCGGACGGGCGCCCTGGAGGTTCTGAGGTCCACCATGGCCCCCTCTTTTGAAATTCTCTCCCGGTACAATCGGCAACTTTTCCCAGACCGGATATGTTGATCCGGCGTGCGGATGCTCGGGACGGATGGCAGGCCTGCCCGAATGCAGGGCCCGCCGTCGGCCACGATGGCCACTCTAGTCAAAGCACTGTGTTCCGGGAACCACGCCGCCTGCAAGGGCCGTGGAACCCACAATTGATTCTAACCGATTGGCAATCGTAGCCCGCCTCTTGCAAGGGCCTCGCTGGCACCTCTAGTGCACCTCTGGTTGCTCGGCGGACACTGCCGACCAGGCGCGGAGGGACCACGTGCAGAGAGGCCCCGGCCTCCTCCGCACTCCTCCGCGGCCCACCTCGGCCTAGCGAGACCGAGACGCCCTGTCTGCCCTAGATGTCCTGCCACGGACCGCCCGAGGTCCCCTCAAAGGCGCCCAAAGGCGCGCTCCGGAGACTCCGTTTCTCAAACCCTGCTTGCGTCGCGTACTCCGGCGACCGACCAAACAGCTGCGTACCACGGGCGCCGATCCCACGTAACATGCCGTCGACCTGGCTAGGGGGCAAAGGAAGATGTGGTGACTGTCGCAGTTTGCGCCGCCGGGAGCTCCCGCCGCCTTGGCGGTCTCCGCGGACCGGCAACCCCACGGTGCGCGCCTCACCTTGGCGCGCTGTCTCCGTGGCGGATCAGGAGGCCTACCTGGTTGATCCTGCCAGTAGCATATGCTTGTCTTAAAGGGCGCTGCAGACTCGTCTGAGTTGGGCGTGCAGTCACTGCCAAGTGACCACGCCGGGACAGTAACTGATATGGGTGTAGACAACATAGGTGGCACACGCAGGAGTTGAGTAAACCAAAGTTCACGATTGTAGACCCACAAGGCAAGTTACCTTGATGGAGTTGGGGGCGGGCGAACTTGACATGAACCTGCGAGCAGCTACATATCTATGTAGGTTGTGCCCGGCTCCGCGGTTGTCCCGCAACTCAGCAGTGGCTGCGCCCGAGTTAATCGAACGAGATTCCCACTGTCCCTACCAGCTACCTAGCGAAACCATAGCCAAGAGAAATGAAATCAGCTCAGACCATAGAGGGAAGAAGACAATCTTCAGCGAGGAAACAAGACCCTGCTAATGGGCGTGATAACTATTGCGGCACCGCTTGTACCACCAAGTACCTGCGGTCTGTAGGCCGCGGGACCCCCCCCCGACTTATCGCCCGCCGAGGGGTGCTTAAGCGTGGGTACGCGGGACCGGCCGGTGAGCCGGGCCCGACGCGCTAAGTTCAGAATAGTCCCAGGGGCGACTATTCTGGTTTGTACCACCAGGTCCCCGCGGTGCTTGGCCCGCGGTGTGTCACTTCACTTAACGCCCGCTGAGGGGTGCTTAAGAGTGGGTCCACGGGACCGCCTGGAGAGCCGGGTGTCCCCCGGAGGCAGGGGTCCCCCCCGGACTGGAGCGAGTACCCAGGTTCGGGGCTCCCTGGGCCGGGTCGAGGCCTCCCCGGGGGTCCCCGGGGGTCCCTGGCTGGAGAGGCCTGACCCGACCGACAGACCGGTCGAGTTAAGCCTCCGGAGCCAGGGACCCCCGGGGGTCCCCGGTCCACCTCCGCGCCCAGGGACGGCTGTCGGACTGGTGGGCTTTCGGAGCAGCGGGCCGTCGGAGCTGCACCACGTAGCCACAATTTAATGTTGTGGTCACCATCATCATCGGTGTAAAGAAAAGTTTATGAAGTCTTATAACTTATAACTTACTAGTAATATATCTATATATAGTCTTATACCTTTGGGGGATACCTTGGGGAGCCCAGGGGAACCCAACAGGTGACCCCAACAGCACATTATGGAAGGGCCATATGTGACGCTGAAGGAACATAGGGCTGAGGGAAGATAGGGTCTAATTTGGGATGAGGGAACATAGGGCTGAGGGAACATAGGGTCTAATTTGGGATGAGGGAACATAGGGCTGAGGGAACATAGGGTCTAATTTGGGATGAGGGAACATAGGGTTGAGGGAACATAGGGCTGAGGGAACATAGGGACTAATTTGGATAAAATAAAATTGTTAGGGATTGAGGGAACATAGGGCTGAGGGAACATAGGGCTGAGGGAACATAGGCATGACCCCGAAAAATGCAGATGTGTTAAGGCAGCACTTCAGTGTACTGCCCTTTGCTACTGTGGTGGACTGTGCAACTAACAATGTGTAGATTATCTGGCTTTATTAAATATGCCATTAGGCTATGAGTACCCTGCCTCTGTTGTGCCCATAGGCCATTGAAAATAATTATGTACTACTTCTACCAATGGAATAAACAGTGAAGCACTGCATTCTTGACTCTCACATGTCACAGTTTGAAAACATGTACAGTATTAATACATCAATATTACATGATATGTTGATGATATAACTATTATTTATGATCAGTGTGCCGTGCCTACCGCCTACCGCCTACCGGCCCGGCTTTCAGTTGTTCCGCCACTGTGTACATCTGATAGATTAAAAAGTTTGATATTTTGTTTTTGTGGGTGTGTTTAGGTACGGTCGGCGACTCTGCGTTCAATGGTTAGGGGAACAGCAATCTGGGAACCCAGAGCTAACTGCAAAGGAAAAACAGCAACCTCTGCTGTTTGTGACTATGTCAGTGCAGAATCTGTTCTTGAGAGATTAGGGGAACAGTGACAGAGCTAAAGTAACTAACTACACATACTTAAGTACTGTAGCCTACTGAAGTACTTGAGGTATATTTACTTTACTGGAGTATTTCCAATTTTCAATACTTTTACTTCTACTCCACTACACCCCAGAGGCAAATATTGTACGTATACTTCACTACAATTATTTGACAACTTTAGTTAGTTATGTGGATTTTGATACAAAACCACTTCATCAACCCTATATAAAGTACATTTCTGGAATTTGAGAATAGCAGCTCTACAAGCTCACAATGTTTAATGTGCACAACAACAACAATAATTATAATAATAGGCCTATATATATCTGATATATATATATATAATATTATTATTATAATATTATATATATATATATATATATATATATATATATATATATATATATATATATATATATATAATATTATTATTATAATTATCTATCTATCTATCTATCTATCTATCTATCTATATCTATCTATCATAGGCCTATATTCTAATCTATGTGATCTATCCATCTATCTTTCAACTTTTGCAATGAGATGAAGCGATTAGTTCATTGATATCTTAACGCAACAAACCAATTGAAATTATTCCCTCACAAAACTACTACTTTTCGCAGGAAACATATTGTAGCCGGTCCGAGCTGAGCGATGTAGCCGGTCAGAGCTGAGCCTCTGAAGGTACAACTGAAGGTACGCAAACAAACAACTTGTTGTATAGGCCTACTTTGTGTTTGTTGGTGTACTAAATGTTTATTTATTTTATATCCCCTCCTTTAGATTGCCACTTTTGTTTAGGTTGATTTTAGTGTCATTGTTTGATTTGATTATTTGAGCTATTTCTTGTCCATTAATGTTTTGTTTGTTTTTCCCCCACACATACTGAGTCCTGTGTAACCAGAGTCCCAGGGAGCCAAGTGGTGCAGCCAACCTTCTACTAAGGGGTTCACAAATAGTTCTCACTATAGTCCACGTTCCTACAGGTTTGTGTTTTGATGTGACTGCGTGCACCTCTTTTCACGGTGACGCTCTTTTATTATTGCTGTGTGTGTGTGTTGTGGTCCCAGGCTATAGAGCGTGGCAAAAATCCTGAAGGAGGCGTCAACAAGTGTCATTTGGTAGCGGCGGACATCTTTGAGGGGTATAAAACAGGTTGACTTACATTGCACCCCTCAAGTATGTCTGCAGCTACTATGCCACGCCCCCCTGTGTTGACGAGTCGTTGGCACGCACTATAGATGGGGTTAGTGAGTAGCTTAGCTCCCCCTGCTAAAGGTTGTCGCGCACAGGCCCGCTGACTCTGGACTTACTGTTGGTTCTCAATACAGGTCTATGTAGCTGTGTTGGGTTTTAGTAACTGTTGTGCTACATTGTATTGTTGTACTTTGTTTAAGAAAATATTGCATTATGTGGGATTTTATTTAGAAAGCTAAGTAATAAATACTACCTCATTGCATTATATTGGTTTATGTAGTGTTTTATCTTCTGCTTTAATAAATGCCATGTGTTGACAACTCACGTCTCAGTCTCATTGGTCAAAACTGTTTTCGGGGAACCCAATTTAAGTATTACAAACTAATTTTCCTTGAGATAACATCTTCAAGGTGGCGTAGTCATACAATTATTATCTTTAAGAGTAATTCCTTGCCACACCAGGTTACGATATGGTATAAATAAAGGGTTTTTAAAGACTCATATCATAGCAACAACATGGATCATCAGTGGATCAGACGGGAGGCTCCTGATCATTCATAAAATAGCCAATCTACAAGCTCTGCTATTTTCAAACAATTTTCATACATTTGAAAACTTGTGAAATGGGACTTTCTGCATAATGAGCATTTTCTACTTTTGATACTTTAAGTATATTTTGATGCAGACACTTTTGTACTTTTACTCAAGTACATTTTTAATACGGGACTTGTAACATAGTATATCTACAACGCACACGTTTCAGAGCAGGACAGTCAGATTGATCATCGTCACACACACTGGTGTGTCGGTGATAAATGTTATAATGAATTCATCATTCATTTAATGACAGTATGTAGTAGTATGTAACTTTAATATTCATTTTTGTGGGTGAGCGTCCGGCGTTCAATGGTCGCATAGGCTGCAATACCCCGCTCTGCCCGGTGAGAACCGGGCAAGGCTTCTTCCCGGGAGAGCGGGGGTGAGAGGCCGTCGCAACACAACAGATTTTCACACCTTCCACGACTTGTTGGTTGTATATCCTTTTATTTCAGACCATAAATATGCCATGTTCTTGCCAAATCACCATTAATATTACATTACAGCCGTTATTTAAAAAAAAAAAGATTTTTCTTACGGAAACCCCATCTCAGTGTCTGCTGCGAGATGAGGGCTGACATTCTTTTTGGCTGAATGAGCTAGTCCCCGCCTGCTCAGATCATGCTGTGCTCTGATTGGCTAGAATTGAGCTTTAAAACGCTTACGTCTTCAAAGCAGGGGTCTGGGGAGAAAAAAAGCACGCTTTTCTATTTACGCTTTTAAAAGCTCATCAAAAAAATGTAAATACCAATTTGCATAGAGATAACATTGAAAATAAAAGCGAATTCATTGTTCACACTTCCCGCCGGTGTGAACTATTACTGGATTCTCTTCGATGCTTCTCTCTCTGTAAGGAGTTAATGTCTCTCTGGGTCGCTGCTGGAACTCCCTCAACCAATGCACATCGAGCCCTTATATACTTGTGGCTGCGGTCCTAATGTCACTACAATGATGTCAGGTAGTGTCAGGCATCTCCATATATGGAGCGGGCTATTCTCGCTATGCCCAAATCTGAGACTGTGACATCAGCCCTAGACGTTTCGGCTATCTCCATACATGGAGTTCCGGGAGGGGGTCTCTGATGTCAGAGCTAGGTATGCCAGGTATCTCCATGTACAGCCGTCTAGGAGATTCTATGATGTCATACTTGGGGAGGTTGGTTGTCTCCATCTATGGGGATCTCCATCTATGGGATGTTAGGATCGCATATGTCACTAGAGGTTGGGACTGAAGGGGTCATTCATCCCCTTATATAGGTTTCTGGGCATCCTGCCATGATCCACCTTGCGGTGTTATCCATCTATGGCTAATACTGGCAAATCTGCCCTTAATGTTCTTTACAGCCACAAATAAGGACGCTGGGTTAAGAGGCATGGCCATGGACACCCCCCCCCCCCCCCCCCCAGCTTGTTAATGAAGAAAGATCTTCAGTTTTACACACATTTGAAATGGAATGACTGCATAGCAAAACTAACCCAGTGTTGAGATGAGATAATTAGACATACCATAGGAGGGGTTATCACAGCAAAGCAAATTGGGTGATTTTCATGTAAGTTATCAAATTGACTTTCAAACACAATATTTAATCATTTTAAGGGGAGATACCTTATCAACCCCCGTTGTTTTTGTATCTCACCTGTACAAACTCCCAGAATAGATTATGTAAACTTAAAGTGAGACAGTGTGTGCTTGGATGTACACTATAGTGATAATGTGTATGGATAGTATGCATACATGTCTGCATACATGTACAATATACAGTGTGTGTGTGTGTGTGTGTGTGTGTATATGGACACATTCTTATATGTGTCCATATAAGAAGGTCACCGGTTTGCCTCCCAGCCCTGGTCTAGGTTGAGTGTCCCTGAGCAAGGCATTTAACCCCTAACTGCTCCCCCCAGTCAGAGCACTCATCATAAATATCTGAGCAGCCATCTGGTGGGTGAAACTGTTCTGAAGATATTATCACAAGAAAGGAGGAAATTACCTACCTGGGTTCCATCTTGGACGCAAACCTCTCCGGTGATAAATGGCAGAAGGAGTAATCAAAAAGGTCAACCAAAGAACATGTTTTTTGTAGGATTTGTATAGGATCTAGTCAGTAAGAATACCTTGATGATTCTTACAGGGGCCCTCATCCACGGTCATTTCGACTATGCGCTTCTCATGGTATCACAACACCATTAAGTGTTAAAATAAGGCTCCAGACATCCCAAAACAAACTAGTAACAAACTGTGAAATGATTAGACTGTGGAACCGCCTTACCCAACTGCCAGAAGATAGGCTTACGAAAAGTAAATTTAGTTGGAATAGAAGATGTAATCATCCATGGATAAGAGAGGTCTCTTCAATATTTTCACTTTCTGATTTAAATGCATATTTTATGAACAACCTTCATTGTAACATAAATACGGTCAAACATAAATTATCAATGTTACATCAGGAGCAATGGAGGGTGGACATTTGGAAAAAAGCAAAGTTAAGAAATTATGTTCAATATAAAGATAATTATATCACTGAACCTTATGTTGCATTCAATCTTAAGAGAGGACAGAGGTCTCTCTGTGCCCAGTTAAGATCTGGTGCATTACCTCTGGCAGTTGAGGTGGGTAGATATACTGGCATTCCTGAGGAGCAGCGATTGTGTGTTCTTTGTGACCTGGGAGTTGTGGAGGATGAGGTTCATTTTGTTTTTCACTGTCCACTGTACAATGATGTACGAAATTCTTTATTTGAAAAAATGCAGGATAAGAATCCAGATTTGTTTTGGATGTCTGAATGTTATATGTTAAGTTGGCTGTTCAATAAGGAAGTTTTTGTTTTAGGAAAATTCATAGAGAAAGCATGGCAGTTGAGGTGGAGGACGATGTACCCGTAACCCACAGCTTGGACAACCAAAATGTTTATGTATTCTTGGTGTATGTACATTGTGTGAGTGTCTTATAAGCCCGTGCGGGCTGGGCATCATGTGGTGCAGGACACTATAATAAAAATCTATCTATCTATCTATCTAGTAAGGTTACTTCTTGGCCTTAAACATACAACCCATCTAACCCCTGCTCATTTTGCTAGGGTTGGATGGCTCAGGGTTGAGGACAGAGTACGGCAACTTGCAATGGGCCTGGCCTACAAGATACCCCACAACATTGGGATACCCATTTACCTGTGAAAATACTTCAAAAACCTTAATGAAGTCCACAATCACAACACCAGAGGCAGCTCCACTGATCATGTTATAGCGATTTTCTTTCTCTAGGTCATTCAAAGTCTGGTCAGATGATGTGGATGAAGAAGTTCATAGAAAAATACCAGGTGATGTCTCAGTTGTAGCAGCAAAGAATAAGAGCGATGCATCGGGAACACATTAAGTCTCAAACAAGCGTCCAAGGTTAACATGTTCTAATTTATTGAAAGACAGACAGTCGTATATATACATACAAGTTCAATGTGGAACATCCCATTTGAGGCGGTCTCAAATGGACGGTTTAAACTGATTACAATCAAGGAAGACTCTCTATATGTGTATTGTGATCTGGGGTGCAAAAGTTCATGGTCGACCTTAACAGACATCCTGTCTGTTAAGGTAGCAGGATGTGCCGTGGTCATCTTCTTCTTGCACAAGCGCTAAAGCCTCAAGTGCGTTGCAGGGTGCAAATGGCCTCCCCGTTGATTTTGCTGGAAGATGAACATCTGGTCCTTGTAGATAACCGTGTTCTTCTGCAAATATTTCAATGTTTCTACACAAATTGCTCAACACTAATTGATTAGACTAAGATAAGAGAGGACGTGAACTTTCTGAAGTTCCCTAAACTCAGAGGACACGAACTTGGTGAAGTTCTCTAAATTTAGTACACTACTACGCTTACAAAATAAAAAGGTGCATGGGCTTTCAGAGACATGTTAAAGGTTGACTAAGGTCACACGCATGCAATATGATAACAGTAGCCTGGTTCCAGACGAATCTGCCATTGCAAACTAAATTGCCCTTGGCAGATTAGGTCTGGCCCCTCTCAATAGAGATTTTATTTCTCTCCCTCCTAAGTTGCGAGGGACCAATCAGAGCCCAGTATGCAAATATGGGGCGGGTTTATCACCAGAGGCATTTTTTGAATTTGCCCCTCGGAAATGCAGGTTCCACACAGAGATTCCAGACTAATATCTACGCAGTGATATTAGTCTGGCCATGCCAGGCTATGATAACAGGTGTGTTACTCACACCCATTGTATAATATTCACTGGCTTTCAGAGACATGTTAAAGGTTGACTAAGGTCACACGCATGCAATATGATAACAGGTGTGTTACTCACACCCATTGTATAATATTCACTACACATGTCCAACCCAGATTTGGCATGTGGTAAAGGTGCATTAATCTGTGGGACTATTTTGCCCTTGTTTAAGGAGAATTAAAGAATTAAAGAGTCCAGGCATTCCTTCTCCTCAGTTGATTTTATTAAGGAGAGAAGAGAATTACTTACATGGTTACATAGGACAGGACATGGCAGCTTTTCAGGAGGAAAAGAAACTCAACTCAGAGTGGATATTTATACTCAGTGTGTATGCACATGCATGCTGTTTTCTATAGGCTTGTGCATGTGGTGTGTGTGCTCTGATCCAGATGCCTAAATGTGTGTGTGTCCTATGTGTGTGTATGGGCATGCAAGGATGCACTTCAGTGTGCACGTAGGTGTGTGTGTGTGTGTGTGTTACAAATACTGAGACGGTGTGTAAATGTGTGTGTGCTAAATGAAGTTTGGGTGGGTGTGTGTGAGTACATTGTACATGAGTTAGATAAAACAATGTAGTGGTCAACAAAGGTCAGAAGGTCCATGAGAGCTGGACCCCATGGACACCCCATGGAATGTGTCCTTTATTCCCTGTGAAAAGGCTTTGAGGTTTCTGCTCCTAATCTAGAATCTCTCTAGTATCAGTTATCAGGCTGACCTCAGTAGGCCTTCATTAGTAATGTGCATGGTTACATTGTTACAATATGGGTACTGGTATATTAGTGTATAATGGTATATGATATTATGTATGGATACATGTATGTAAGTACAAAGACCATGTGTTGCCCTAGATCACTGTTAGTCATTGACCATAGGATCATCCAGTGTGCAGCATACTGCGGGGGATGTGTGTCTCTAGATCTGTGCTTTGTGTGGTTCAAAACAAGCCATGTGAGCCTTATATGTGTTCATCTTAGGTATTTCTAGAACTATGTAATTTCAATATGCCACAGGCACAAACAAGGGAATGAACTCGTCCTCATGCTATGCAACAAAAATGTGGAATGCCCTACCAAACGGAGTAAAGGAGTGTAAAACCCTAGTCACTTTCAAAACTGCCCCAAAAAAAAACACCTTCAGGAGGCTGCAATTCCAAACTTGCCCCTGTCAGTCTTAACCTAACCCCCCCACCCCTGAGCAAGACATTTAACCCCTAACTGCTCACCCCAGAGCACCCCTTCGTCTGACCAGAAGTGAACATTCTTCTGTGCGTCGTTGTTGCTGCTAGGCACAAACATCTCATTATGCCTTGATGGATTTTTAAAGACTGCAGGTTTTACTGCAGTCTGCAAGACTCACAGTATAGGTTGAACTTTAAAATAATTATGTCTTTATTTGGGTAGAATGCTCCTGTCACACATGCGACACGTCGCTCTCTGTCTCTGTCTGTGTGGGTGTGCGGCGCGCTCACACATGCGTGCACGCACACCCACACAGACAGAGACAGAGAGCGACAGAGACCATGACACATTATGCTACACACAGAGTTCAATTTGTAAAATAAAAATATATATTTTAACCACTAAGCCCTATTGTCATACAACAGATGGCATAGAATAGCATCACAAAAATAGATCTGCTACTTTCGCAATGTTTGGAAAAAAATTAAAACAACGTTTTGTTATATGATATTATCAAACATAAATAGCAAACATTTGTAGCTATGGGTGTCGTGAGTACATATCCTTTTTTTAACGTTTCCTACAACAACAAAAAACATCTAAAGGTTTTTGAAATATTTAAATAAATAAATACATGCATTTTAATATTTTCGTTACTTGAGAAATGCTAAACATTTTTCACCAAGCCTGGCGGAGATATGTGCTCTACATTGCGAGCCTTTCCCTTTTTCCTATGCTCTTGTTGACAGTTATTTATTATTTTACTGTTATAGTTTTATTGTTTTACTGTTTGTTTTACTGTGTTTTAAGTACCTTGAGCACAGAATGCTGTTTTGAAAAGGTCAGTTGGAATTACGTTGCTATTATGTGGCCAGCTGATCTGTATTTAGGGCAATTTTTTTCCACTATGAAAGAAATAGTTTTAAGACAAGAGTCAATTCAATAAAATAGCATTTTGATTACTAGTCTATAGGACAAATATATGTTATAAGTTGTACTAAAGCAATACTATTATCTTTGGTGAGCAACACAATTATATGCCAAAGTGTACTTAACTGAGGCACATACTGATCACATGAAACTGATGCATATCATATAGCTAGTAAAAGTGGCATTTTATTATCCTGCTACTTCACAGCCTTCCATTACCCTTTAGCTTTTACGTATTTGAGTAGACAATTGTGATAGAGCTACAGAATATGTGCTTCTATTTCCATTGCACAAATTGCTTTATTTCAGGAAATGTTTGGACACAAATCTTCAAACACCCCTTCAGTATTGTAAACTTTATTCCAGCCGTCCCATTGCCTGAGGGCAGAGCAGAAGCTTATAGGCAAGGTTTGGCAGGACACGGTGGGGTGGTTCTCTTATAAAGACAGAGGTAGAGACTCAGGGGCTCACAGTCTCTCCCTGCACCCCAGAACGCTCACACCTCTTCTTCTGCTGCTGCTACTACTGCTGTGCAATCAATGAGTTAAAAGCTGAGCTGACTGGTGTTCCTCGTGCCTGGATTCAATTGATCATTTTCATCTGCTCTCAAGGCAGGATATTGAAGTAGCAGAAGTTGCAGCATTCTCAAAGGATTTTGGACGGTGAGTCATGAACCACTTTCAACTTGGCATCTCTCTATTTTGGTCATTATAGGCAAAAACAATGTACAATTTTAAATAGCAGATCTATAAGCCCACAACGCATTGCATCATGACATGTTGTGAGCTTGTAGATTTGCTATTTTCACTGAACGATGAAGTATACTATAAAATAGTGGGCAAGATAATCTGGTTAAGATCAAATAACCTACATACATTTAGCATGCATTTAAAGCAAAGACTATCACTATTATTATTTTTTAACTGTGTTATCTGTACCAATTAAGTAGACAGTAAAAATGATGATTGATTTTTTTTTTTTTTCCTTTCAACAGTTGGGACAATGGTGTGTCCCACCATGAAGCTGGTGCTGTTCATCACAGCGCTGACCAGCGTCTTTTCACAGGACTACGAGAGACAACCCAGCAAGAGATTCAGGACAAGACAACACAAGGCTGCAAGTATTCAGTATGGATATGGGCAGTTTGGGCAAGGTAAGACAATTATACCATTAATGAAAATGTTATCAACATTGTGTTTCTTGTTGTTGCACCTGATAACCGGATAGATTAACATTACTGGTGCTAATTATTTATTATGTTATGAGATCAAACTACCCAAATCTGGTATGTATGTGATATATAACATTTAATATTAACCACTTGAACCGTAGCACCCGTAATCTAGGGGAGCATTCATCGAAAATATCAGATCTACATTGTCACAGGGGCGTCAATTGGGTATGGCAGGCTATTGCAGCTGCCATACCCTGGCTCCAGGGAAGAAAAAAAAAAAGAAGTACTTTTTTGATAATAAATCGGGAAAATCAGGCAAAAATAAGAATTAAATAACATAACCCTAACCTAACCCGAATCCTAACCCTAAAACCGAAATAAAGTAACCAAAAACTGGAAAAAAACGAACCCAACCCGCCCAGAATCGCACAAAAATTAGGTCTCGTGCATGCTGCCATACCTTAGCTTTTGCTGAACTGACGCCACTGCATTGTCACAACCTGACGTGAGGTGTTGTGAGATTCTAGATCGGCTATTTTGGAGTGAAAAAAGTGTACCGGGGGAAGATGATCATCAATGAAATTAGCAGATCTGCAAGCTCACAACGCCTCACATCCCGATTTGCGCGTTTGCAGATCTGCTTTTTCAAAAGAAGGTTGAAACAGGATAAAACAATCGTATATATTTGTTTAAAATAGCTCTTTCTTAAGCCCTATTTTATACCGTGTCATACGACCGTGCTGTGCAGCAAAAAAGCTGATTAGTGTTGAAGTGTCCTTGAGTAAGTCGCTGATCCCCAACCACTACCCGGGCGCTGTATTAATAGCGCCCACTTGCGTTCCAGGATTTCTTAAAACATTTTTGAAAGGTTTTGAACATTTTAGAAAGATTTTTGAAAAACTTGAAGAGTGTCTGTCTAACCACGGTCCATGTGTGTGCACAGTACACGCAGCCATTCCAGGTGAGGACTGTCCGTGTTGCTGTAGCCTGGACCTCTCCTTCTTGTTGGACAGCTCCGAGAGTGTAAAACTGGACAACTACGAGAAGGAAAAGCGCTTCACCATGGGCGTGGTCGACCGCGTGCAGAGACATCGGCTTCGGAAGGGCACACTGAGTTTGAGGGTGGCCCTGCTGCAGTATAGCAGCCATGTCCAAGTAGAGCAGACCTTCACTCAGTGGAGGGACACCGCTAACTTCAATGCCTCTGTGGCGCCAATCAAATACATGGGCCATGGCACTTTCACCACCTACGCCATCAACAACATGACCGACATGTACCGGAGGGAGTCCCCTGACCGAGAAAAAATCAAAGTAGCCATACTGGTCACGGACGGCGGTGACCACCCCAATAACCACCCCAAAGCCCCTTCAGCCATCAACGACGCCAGGATGAGCCATAGCATAAGATTCTTCATCGTGCCCATCACCCGGTCGGAGAACGAGCCGACTGACAGCTCACCTGAACTGCCAGCCCACCTGCATCCCCGCTACATACACAACTTGCAGGACGAGAACATCGCAGATAAAGTCCTCAAGGCAATTGTAGGTATACCTGTTTGTTTTTCATCAATCAATATGAATAAATTAAATTAAATTAAATGAAAAAGCTGTAGCCGGTATTCAGAGTTGGCACTAGGGCTGTCCTCGACTAAAGATATTCTTGGTCGAATATTAATCTTAGGAATTGTTCGACTATTTGGTTGGTTGATTAATCGACCACCTGTCGAATTGTGTTAGATGCATACAATCATGCAGAGACCAGCCTTTTCAGGTCGGTGAGGTTGAGAACTGATCATTCTAGTTCAGTTCACAATCATGGCTACTGGATATTGAAACTTACAGTTTCAATATCTTACAGGGTTATATCTAGAGTTTACATCAGAAGTGCATGGAAAAACGACGTTGACATTGTTGCACAAAAGTCACGATGCAATGTGTTGTGACCTTATAGATTGGTTATTTTTGGCGAGGAGATTTAGTGTAGAGGGCGAATATGAGGGGGCTAATGATAGACCCCTAGTGGACCCCAGTCAATGAAGTGTATATACTATTTAGGGTTTAAGTTTGACTATGAGGGCAAAGCTCTATTTGGCACAGGGATGGGTTTGTTCCAGCATTCATACCACACAAGGTGGTGGAGAGATGGTGAAATGAGGGAAAGAAAGAATGGCAATGACAGATGTGTTTTTGTCGAATGTATAGATTTTTTTCGCCCACGTTTTTAAACAGAACTTATAATAGTTGCTGTCATGTATGCATTGTGAGTGTGTATCCACTGGGATTCCCTTCAGCACGCACAGCTGTACCTTTTTTGTCTCTTTGAAGCCTAAAGGATAAACAGACCCTCTTCATGCCATTTCACGTCACATTCCTGGAGATATTCAGGTTACAAAAGCCATATTCTGACACATGATAGACACATGGTATTGCATTTGTTCCATATAGGCATTTCTCTACAAACCCTCTGTTTTTGAGATTGGGCATCAAGTATTTAGATATTTTATGGTTTTATTCAAGGTTACATTTTTCCGTTCTTCATGCCCATGACATTAATGTCAGAATTCTGCATCAAATCATTGGCACCTAGCCACTGAGTTTCCATTGGGTTTGTTTGAACTAGTTTCAGAGGGGTCTTTTATTGTGTTGTTTGAGCCACTTTCAACCTGGCGTCCCTATTTTGGACAAATCATTATAGACATTAATTTTGGTTTTATTTTGTAAATTTAAAAACATTGGGTGATCTACAAGCTCACAATGCATCGCTTTGTTGTGGGCAAGTAGATTGGATATTTTAATAGTGTATAGGGCTTTAGTGGTTAAATTGCAGAACAATGCCTGAACAAATCTCTTAAAGTAGTGAAATGTCAGTTTGCATGAGATTATTGTTATTCGTTATTCGTTATATTGTTATTTGTTATTCATCAATGTCTTGTATTTTCTTTTTCTATACAGACTGATCTGGTAGATGAAGAGGTAAGTAGTAGGCTATATTATCTTTAGAATGTCCATGTCTACAGTGTTTCACATACAATTAGGTGCCTAACAGCAGAATTGGCTTCCATGCAACACTGACAGAGCTTGTCATTCCTTTTTGAAGTGCTGTCGGGGCCCATGCCCACATGGTTGCCCAGAGCCGGCCAAACTAGAATGCCCTTGTGACAAAGGAGCGCCCGGACCGAAAGGAGTGCCCGGACATCCGGTGAGTATTTACCCCCTTATGATTCAAAATATCCCACAGCCAAATAATAGCTTTCCTTAGAGGAGTTACAGGGTGATTTCCCTAAACGGCTGGATTCCTGACATCTTGTGTGTCGTTCTGAAATTGAATAATTAGGATAATTGAATGTATTTTTCGGTCTCTCCTCCAGGCATATAGTACACTGTACTGTATATTGAATAGGCAGACTGAAAGAATAGGTGGTCCTCCTAACACACATTCTGACACTAATCCTATGGCAACAGGAAAAGGAAGATTGAAGCTTTGCTCTGGCATTCCCAGAGAACTATATTTGTTGCTTCTCCGCTTGTCCTGTCCCTGCAAATCAGTGCACATTGTCCATCCAACATAACGTGTCCCCCATGGCAACCAGGGGCTCCAGTCCCAGTAAAACTGGACCTTTGGCCAGCATAAATAACGCCGACAACCCCTATTGTCGGGGTCAGTGAAGGGCTGTCCATGTGGAGAATGATAACTATGAAGGTTACTATAATGATAGTGATGTGAGCAAACACACATACAATTAAAGACCCAAGGACTGACCTGGCCATCTGACTTGGCCATGGTTATGTTTATAATTATCGTTCTTGGTGTGGACAGACCTTTGCCCAGGGGGTCGAGACCCTCTGAGAGACCAGGGGTGAGTGTGGGATGTGGCTGCCTGATATTATCATTATCATCACCAGTGCAAGACACGTTGAGACCCCTTCCTAGACCTCCCATGCTCAGTAAAACCACTTAAGCCCTGATTTATCTTTGTCGTATGGCAGTGACTTGCGGCGAAAATAGCTGATCAACAAGCTCACAACGTGTCGCATCCGGACGCCTTGTGAACTTATAGGTCAGCTATTTTAGCCTAAAAGGACATGCCCAAAATATGGACGCAAGGTTGAAAGTGGTTAATTTCGGGGTGTCAGTCATAGTGCTGACAGACAGCTGGGTGAGTGCGAACCAGGTGCCTTCACCCCGGAGAGATTGTTCTTTCACTTTCAGACTGAAAGTCTCTCGAAATTGCCCTCATTAGTGTAAAGGTCATAAACAGCTGGTTTGGAGGCGGCCAGTGGTGGCCACTCGATGTCCAGGTGCTGCTCCCGAGAAATCGCCCTCCAGTCAGTAGCAAGCAAGAAGCAGCACCTGGACAGTCGTGGACTTCATGGCCGCAGTGAAATTCCTGCCCTGCCCCGGCTGACCCTGTGGAAGAGACACCTCAATTGTCTCTTCGACTATGAACTATGATCCTTGAACAGACACGCTGAAACACATACGCACACACGTTCACGCTCACACACTAATGCACTCATGGGTGGCCATCATAGCTGAATGGGTAGAGAGGACGCCTGGGAAACGGAAGTACTTGCCCACTGCTCCTTATAGATAGGATGGGTCAAATGCAGAGGACAAATTTCACATTATGTACAAATGTGCTGTGACAAAAAAATACCCCAAAGGAGTGGGAACCATATTATTATATTATGCATGCATACACTGACACACTCGTGCACCCGTACACAGGTGTGCATGCACATCCATCCATCCTATGAGCTTTTTTCCCCCTTTTCTGTGTTTTTAAATAATTTCTCCTGTTTTAAAGACAATCTCTTGTTTATCATTTTGTCGGCTTATATATTTTTTTATCATTGCCATCACTATTAATAATGTTTACCTTCAGTATGATTTCAGAGACAGCAGGTAATATATTTTGCAAGACGATTTTATTAATCATTATTTTTTAGATCATTTGACAGTTATTTGCTATACAGTAGTTTAATTTGTTAGATAATTTTATAGTTATTTGATAGTTTTCCTCATTGTCGTTGCTTTGGTATCTACGTATACATCTCATGAAGTTACTGAGATTAGACACCAACAGGAACAGGAAATGAAATTAAACTAAATTTACCACTCGAACCCTGGGGTTCGAGTGGTGAACATCGAGAGGTGAACATTCAGCGAAAATAGCAGATCTGCAAACTTGTGCAAGTCGAGCATGTAGATCGGCTATTTTGTGTGAAGAGATTTGGTGTAGAGGGGGGGGGGGGAATAGCTGACCTAGTAGAGCCCTGGGGGACGCCAGTCAACTAATTACATAGGGTTCAAGTGGTTAAATGAAATGTGTGTAACTGAATCTCACCCTGCATTGTGTTTCATTCCTCAGGGTCGTCCAGGTCGTCCAGGCGATGAAGGAGGCCCAGGGCTGCCAGGAACGAAGGTCTTTGCCTTTTCATTCATTCTCATTCTCTTAACTCAGGGTTCTTCAACATGGGGTCCGGGACCCCTAGGGGGTCCTCAGAGTTACTACAGGGGGTCCGCCAAATCTTTGTGTGATATGATTTTTTTTTACCTTAACCACTTGAACCCTAGCAATCCCTATTCTGAGGAGAACTTAAGCCAAAAAATAGCAGATCTACAAGCTCACAACGCCTCGCACTGCGAGGCGTTGTGAGCTTGTAGATCGGCTATTTTTGGCAAAGGGGTGTTTGGTGTAGAGGGAAAAAAGAGCAGACCAAGTAAACAAAAAAAGTTGAATCTGAAACACAATTTTATACAATATAGAGGGGGTCCCTGCTTCATCTCTCTCTCAGCTATAGGGGGTCCTTGGCCTGAAAACGTTGAAGGCCCCTGTCTTAACTGATGGTCTTCTCATGACTAATTTGGTCGAGTGACACGACCTTCACGAGTATGAATTAGGCTTCTGGGAGTTTATACAGCGCTTTACTTCTACTGTTAACCACTTAAAGGTAGGGTAAGTGATTTGCGTTGGTTAAAATAAGTGTTAAATAGCTCTATATTGTGATAGTACTCATTGCTATAGAGTGTTTGTTCAGTAAAAGGAGTCTCCTTGTCTCTCCACCTCTTTATTAAACAGAAAATGCATTTTCGTTTCAGTTTCAGTTTCATTTCCAATTTTATCCAACCAGGACAGAGAACTCAATCAGGATACAGATTAAACAAGTGAAATTGGAAGTGATGACACTAAGAAATGAGCAGGCAAAATTGGAACTGGAACACTATACAAATTAAGCTTAAAAAGGGGTACTTTCTGCTGATTGGCTGAGATTTTGACACCTACCGGAAAATGTATTTTCTGTTTATTAAAGAGCTGGAGAAACAGGGAGACTCCTGTTACTGAACAAACACTCTATAGCAATGATTACTATCAGAATATAGTTTAATTTTAACCTTTTAACAAAATACTTTTTGTTTTAACCAAAAAATATCACTTACCCTGATTTTCTTTTGTAAAAACAAGTGCCAAATAGCTTTACATTCTGAGAGCAATCATTGCTATAGAGTGTTTGTTCTGTAACAGGAGTCTCCACGTCTCTCCAGCTCTTTAGTTAACAGAAAATGCATTTTCAGGTCGGGATATCAATTTGACCCAATCAAAAGAGAGAACTCACACAGGATAAACAAGTGAATTTGGAAGTGATGTCACTAAGAATTAAGCTGTAACTGGAACACTATACAATTTAACCTGATAATTAGGTATACTCTCTCCTGATTGGCTGAAATTTGGCAACCCACCTGAAAATTGATTTTCTGTTCATTAAAGATCTGGAGAGACAGGGAGATATCTGTCACTGAGCAAACACTCTACAGCAATTACTATAGTGCTTTAAGCTTTTAACAAAGAAAAGAACAAACAGAAAAAAATGTTTTTGTTTTGAACCAAAAATATACCCTACCTTTAAGTCCTTTGTTATTTATTTAGAAAAATCAACATCATTTAAAAAAAATGAAATACGTTTATGTATTTGTTTTCCCAAGTTTTCACCTAAATAAATGGCTACATTATATGAATGGCTTACTGTATATCCTGACATGTACTGAGTCAGTATAATCATTTCATAACAGGGGGAACCGGGGTTAAACGGACATCCTGGCCGAGGTGGCGGTGAGGTGAATATTACCATTCATTAACAACGCAATAATACAGTAGGTATTGTTACACTGTACAACCATTTGGTTACATTTGTACACTCTCAGAGTTACAAAAACTATTTAAGCTGCAATCTTGAACTTAATTTAATAAATAAAACATTATTTTAACTGTATGGTGGAGTATGTTAATACAACATAACTAGCACGTCTGCAGTGGTTGGAGGTGGTCTCCCTACTCTTCCATTGAGACATTTAGACCCTGGTGTCAGGTAGGATGGTTGATAAGTAGTACTGCCTGAAGCTTATGAGCGCAATATATCCACTTGTTGAGCAGGGATTGCCTCTTGGTCTCTCATGCAGGCGACAAGTGTTCAAATCCTGGGTTATGGATAAAAGTTATGGATTGCAGCATTCACGCTGAGTATTTTCCTGTATACATCACAAATATATTGATATCATTCACATTCAAAATGTAACCTGATTATATCCACTTGCAGGGAAAACCGGGTTACAAAGGAGATCAGGTATGTCGTTCAGTTTACCATTAAGACCTTGCCTTCTAAACCAGTAGTTCTCACACTTTCAAGTTGTTTAAAAAAATGTCATAAATAGCAGATGTACAAGCTATCTGCTATTTTTGAATAGCCAACGCAAAATTCTAAAATGACGCAGATGCTTTCCCGGCTTTAATGGGTTAACCCATTAAGACCTGAGGCGATTAACAGTTTTTTGAAAAAAATCTAAAAACATTTTTTCAAGATTTTTCAAAAATAGCAGATCTACAAGAGAGTGCCGCGCTATGAGCTTGTATATCTGCTATTTTTTAATAGCCAAATAAATCTTAAAATGGGTTACCCCATTAAGAACGGGAAGGCCTATACAGTAAGTTATTAAACTCGGGAAAGTATATGCTATGTATATGGCAACAGGATTTCTTTTCAGTTTTTTTCTTTTAAGTTTTTCTGAAAACTTTAAAAAACGGCCTCTAAAATGGGTTAAGAATTGTGTTAATTGTGTTGTTAATTGTGTTGTACAATATACAGTAAGTAGTTGGAACCATGTTTGAAGCTATTTTCTATTTCAGGGTGAACCGGGCAAGTGCGGCATTCCAGGAATCAAAGGCGACAGGGTATAGAAACACTATCTTCAATATACACATAAACATTTTGTTTGGCCGTAGCTGAGTCGAGAGACCGACTGGGAATCGGATGTGTCGATGTGTACTCACATTTCTTACTTAAGTAAAAGTATCAATACTGCATTGTAGAAATACATTATTTTACTCAAGTAAAATAATTTACTTGAGTTAAAGTACAAAAGTATTGGTATCAAAATGTACAAAAGTAAAAGTTCCAAAATGTTTGAAAATAGCAGATCTACAAGCTCACAGCGCGTCGCGTCCCGAGCTTGTAGATCGGCTATTTTCAAATAGCCTATCTATTCACCTGTTTCCTAGGCTTTTCACTGTGTTCCACTTCCTGTCTTTTGGTCCAATGAAATCCAATGAAACCGGTCAGATGACTAATGATATCCAATGAAATCCGACAGGAAGTGGAAAACACAAGCCTAGGAATCGGGTCAATAAAATAGGGCTGAAGTGGACTGGTTAATGTATGTTTTATAATATAATAATTGAGATCTGCAAAGCAATTAGCAACTAAAGTTTTCAAATAATTGTAGCGGAGTAAAAGTACAATATTTGCTTCTGAGATGCAGTAGAAGAATGTAGTAGGAGTAGAAGTAAAAGTTGGAAATACTCCAGTAAAGTAAAAAAAAATACCTCAAAATTGTACTTATGTACAGTACTTGAGTAAATGTACTTAGTTACTTTACACCACTGCAAGACACTTAACGCCCAACAAGCCCCCAGTGTGGGGCCCATCTGAGCCACCTGAGCAGTCATCTGCTGCTGGGTGATGCAGTTAAAGTAATCTCCCCTCCTCGACTTGGGGACCAGAAAATACTCCACTTCCCAGGGACGTGCACAGATAGACTCTAGGTGGTGCTAGAGCTAGAGACCTGCCCTTTGCCCTCTTGACCAGAAGTGCCCTTTTGAAAAAAAGGGCACTTTTTTTCTCCAGTTTACAGCAGGGGTCTTCAACAGGGGGTCCGGGACCCCTAGGAGGTCCTCAGAGTTACTACAGGGGGTCCGCCAAATCTTTATGTGATATGATTTTTCTTTTTACCATAACCACTCGAAACCTAGCATCCCTTTTCTGAGGAGAACTTTAGCCAAAAATAGCAGATCTACAAGCCCACAACGCCTCGCGCTGCGAGGCGTTGTGGGCTTGTAGATCGGCTATTTTTGGCAAAGAGGTATAGGTGTAGAGGGAAAAAAGAGCAGACCAAGTAAACAAAAAAAAGTATAATTTACTTGAGCACCTGCCCCTCAAAATGTCTGTGCACGCCACTGCCACTTCCCATCTATTGCCGTTATGAGTGTAATGTTTTTGTTCATATCTTGTGATGTTTATTGTCTTCCCTGTGTGCTGTTGATCAGGGTCCTGACGGTCCGAAAGGCGACATAGGACCTGGAGGCCCGCAGGTCAGTGATGGAACATGTATTATTAGCCTGTTTTGCTGTGGGCAGTGGTGGAAGAAGTACTCGGATATTTTTACTTAAGTAAAAGTAGCAATGCCATAACATAAAATGACCAGTAAAAGGCCTACAGTATGTTCACAATGTTACTTGAGTAAAAGTACAAAAGTATTGGCATCTAAATATATATATAAGTACCAAAAGTAAAAGTACAAAATGTTTGAAAATAGTTTGAAAATAGCAGATCTACAAGCTCACAACGCGTCGCGATGCGACGCGTTGTGAGCTTGTAGATCTGCTGTTTTCAAATAGCCTAGGTATGAAATGGGGCTGAAGTGGTTCATTCATGTTTTATAATAAGTTATACCTGCAAAGTAACTAGTGACTAAAGTTTTCAAATAATTGCGGTGGAGTAAAAGTACAATATTTGCCTCCGAGATGTAGTGGAGTAGTAAGTGAAAGTAAAAGTATTGAAAATTGGAAATACTCCAGTAAAGTAAAACAACACCTCAAATTGTACTTAAGTACAGTACTTGAGTAAATGTACTTACTGTAGTTACTTTACACCACTGGCTGTGGGCAGCTTTTATTAGTAAATGCTAATTATTGTAAGAAGATACAGGAGAGTCATTTCCATCTGTGTCATCACACTCACATACATGTGTGTGTGTGTGTGTGTGTGTGTGTGTGTGTGTGTGTGTGTGTGTGTGTGTGTGTGTGTGTGTATATGTATATATATATATATATATATATATATATATATATATATATATATATATATATATATATATATATATATATATATATTTTATTATTATTGTTATTATTATATTTTTTTCACTGAGAATGAAAGCTTGCTGTTCCCAAGGTCATTTTCTGTGTGGGTCTCCATGGCAACCTTTACACTAAAGCTATGACACACTAAGTCTATATAACCTCAAGCTTATTTATTTTATTTTGTATTTCTTTCTTTTATTTTTCCAGTATGGTAACTCAGTTTGTCCCGTTATTTTGTCATTTGTAATGTTGATACTTTGTCAATAAAATAAAATAAAAATTAGCGCACAACTGTCTCATGCCGAAAATAGCTGATCTACAATGTCACAACACGGTGCATCGTGATGTGTTGTGAGCTTGTAGACCTGCTGTTTTTGGTTGCACAACACAGGTGTGTGACTAAGTATAAATCAGACTTTAGCGTGTTGCTGCTGACTGATCGGACAACCCGTGGTCATACATATAGATATATTGCAGGTGAATTCTTAAAATGAGTGCTGCTGTTCTACTTTAAATGGAGAACCAACACATTTAAGGTCATGAAGTCAAGATGAATACATTTCATACTGCTCACATTCAGTAGCGTGATGTCGCACAGCTACCTTAATGCACACTCTTAACAGATGCACAGACATACACGCACATGCACACGCACACGCACACGCACACTTATACACACACACACACACACACGACCAGAACATAGTCATGCTATCCGCACGTCCCTTATATTAATAGCTGTGTGTTTTTCCTGCCTAGGGGTTTACAGGACCACTTGGTGACATGGGACCAAGGGGCGACGAAGGAGAGAAGGTAGGTACATTTTGTATTGAAGTATTAGTATCAAAATGTACTTAAAGTAAAAGTACTCATTTTGCAGAATGTTCCATTTCACAAGTTCATAATGTATCGCGACGCATTGTGAGCTTGCAGATCGGCTATTTTCAAATGGCCGAAATATATATATATAGGGCTGAAGTGGTTAATGTATGTTTTGTAATAATAATAAATCTGCAAAGCAACTAGTAATAAAGTTTTCAAATAATTGTAGTGGTAAAAGTACAATATTTGACTCTGAGGTGTAGTGGAGTAGAAGTAGCAGAATTGAAAAGTCCAGTAGTAGAAGTAAAAAATCCTCAAAAGTAAGTACTCAAGTACAGTACTTGAGTAAATGTACTTAGTTGCTTTACACCGCTGCTATTATGAGTTGAAACAAGAGGTTTCTGCATTACTAATAGGCAGTAATAGGCACCTGTGGGAATGTTTGGCAATCAGCCAACTTCTTCCCCTTCATTACAGTAATTCACCCGCATGGGCATTAAATCAGCAGTGCACAAATCCAGCGCCAAGTTATCCTGTATCCTGTTTTTAAACACAGACTAGGAACTGCCTACAGCATTGTCAGTTGTTTTAAGTGCTTTGATAAAGACTGACATTTGTCTGTTGGGGAGGGATGGGAGCAACAAGGCGATAACCGTGCCACAGTGTACAAACCATCTAACTGCTTTAACGGTGAAAGGAATTACAAGCATAATGGGTAGGGGGAATGTCTGTTAAATGTCTGTTTCCTGCTTGGTCTTCGTAATCGGAATGAGCTGAACTAGATGACAGGATTCCAGGTATTTAGTGAACGATGAAGGCTGTGTTTGCCGGGTTAGTTTGTAGGGAATGGAATGAAAATAGTATAAGTTCCATCTTGTTCTGTTACAACTTGTCAAGCAATTGGACTGTCTTTTTTTTTTGGACAGATTCCATTCCTTTGTCTCATCTCCCTCTTTTGATAAAAAGTGGTCTGAACCCCAAGTAAATCTCATAATTACTACAAGCCTCTATTTAAACAGCCTCAAGTGAAATAGGTCTGGGTTGTTCTGGGACAAACTATGTGTGCTGACTGCTGAGACATCAATGGAACTGATGACAATGTCAAGCTCGTTTGTCCTGACTTGTAGGAAGGGATCATATATCTTGCCTACCACCCGGTTTACATTATATGCAACTGCTAAATGATTTACCAGGGTTTCTGTACATACTTTGAGATACTAGTCCTGATAAACAAGATATTCACCTTCAAAACAGCATCCAGTCTCTGTAAAATCATCTCTGCGATAATTGCCTTTTTTTTCCCCTTTTGTTTTTTTAATTAATTAATTAGCGTTATTAGCGTTAATTAATTTTAACTTTGAATAAGCCATCCAATCATAATCGCTGGCACAACCTTGGCCAATCAGCATGGATGTTCACTAACCAATCAAAATGATAAGAACATGGGTTATGGTCCTATGATGTCGCATGCTGCTTCTTGTGTATGTAATCTGCATGTGTTTATATTTGTGGTCATAGGGGGACCGAGGCCCAGCTGGCCCACCTGGTGTTCAGGGCGTTACCGGAATCGGAGATCAAGGACCAAGGGTACATTCTCATGTCAACCTTATTTTGCAGTATTTTGGCATTTGGCTGATATGTTATGTCCTGCACCATCTTCGCACTTCACTACCTGTGTTTATCTACAGGGTGACAAGGGATTCCCGGGCCGACATGGCCCTCCCGGACCGAAAGGGATCGGAGATCATGGCCCCCCTGTAAGTTAAGAAACCACACCTGTCCTGTAGCACATTGTGTGACATTTGATTTTGGCCTACAGTTTGAGGGCAGTAAACTGGCACGCACTCAGCTGAAAACTACCCAGGGAAGCATACCAGTATCGCACGCCAGTAGGGTAACCTGGTTTTGTATGCGGGTGTCGTTGCCGGTGTCATATGCCTTTGTCACAAGCTGAAAATAGTCGATCTACAAGCTTTTCTGTTTTTGCTCTACATTAAATATCTTCGCTGAAAATAGCTATTTTCTGCTACAGTTTCCCCCAGAATACGGATGCTGGGTGTTACAGTTATGAAGAACTTTTATCATTTTAAGTCATTTCCATATAATTATTTACAAATAGCAACTGATATTGTCAAGATATAACGACTAGTAAGCAAATATCTTAAGTTGTCCCTTATCTGTTGCCCTACCTTTAATTTTTACCGCCCACAAACTAGAGGCTTGTATGCCTGACTGTGATTACCTCAGGTGATCCCGTTAACAGTTCAGGAGGAAACGGTGGGAAAGGCGATCTGCAGTTACAAAGGTACTTTGATCTGAGCAATGTTTTGGGGACATGCTGACTGTCTTCTCTTACAGGGGCCTCAAGGGCTAGAAGGTGTTCCAGGGGAAAAGGGATCCGACGGCGTGGGGTTCCCCGGACCAAAGGTATGATTATGCGTCTGTCGCCATAGAAAGAACCAAAACAAAAGAAATGTGATCCGGGTCAACACTGGCATACACCTGTGTTAATCCTTTCAAAGGTGTAGCCAACAGCCAAGGCGTCTAGAACCCGGTTTGTCTGTATGCACATTATGTATGTGCATATGTCTGTACGGGTAAATTCACACACAAAACAGTTATGGTTGGCAGCTATAACACAAATACCGTACAAACTATTATAAAGAGAAGATTATCTCACAGCTTACACATATCCGTTAATCCTGGGGTATATATGGTCAGTTGATTGTTGTCTGCAGTTCACCTTGATGATTGGAGTGTAATTCTCATATCATCATCTCATATTGTGCATTGGCTGAAATGCTTTAATTTTCACCCATATCAGCCATGGCATCATGAATCTGGGGAATGAACAGGTGCCATCTAATTAAAAAATATATATATACAGTAATACGATGAGCTGATGTGAATTACTCATACTGATATACCGTAGCTGACTTTAGAAATTGACCCGACCTTAACACATGGAATACAATACACCAACATGAAAGGAGCTCTTTTAGGATCTTGGACTAATTTCTACATATTTGCTGTTCATCAGCACATGGCCTTCATCTGTCAAAACCAGACCTCACTGTGTTCCAACTCACTGACTTTGAGCCTCAGGTTCAAGGTTTCACTCAAGTGTTACCATTCATGTTGCTGTTCATGCGTAACTGTATAAGCCTGAGAAAAAGGAGGGGAAAATGTTGCAGCTTCTTACACAGTATGTAGAATGTCTGTATAGAGAAATGTATCCTATTGAAATGGAACAGGCTTTTTTATAAGACATGCAGAAACAGGTACAATGGAACAATTATGACAATTATTGTTGCTTTAATGGCACAAGCAGAACCTGTCATTAGCATTATAACCACAGAGAAAGCTCTCATCATAGAGATAGTAAAATATATTAGCTAAATAAACTAATAAACTAGACAACAAATTACCCAACATAAATAGCCTCCTGCGGTTTATTGCACCCCAAGTCCACAAGGACTTGTGGCCAAAGTTGACAATGGGAGGGAGGGCAAAGTGTATACGGTTGTGGGGTGGGGGATCCTATGCAGTGGCGTGCACAGACATTTTGAGGGGCAGGTGCTCAAGTAAATTATACTTTTTTTTGTTTACTTGGTCCGCTCTTTTTTCCCTCTACACCTATACCTCTTTGCCAAAAATAGCCGATCTACAAGCCCACAACGCCTCGCAGCGCGAGGCGTTGTGGGCTTGTAGATCTGCTATTTTTGGCTAAAGTTCTCCTCAGAAAAGGGATGCTAGGTTTCGAGTGGTTATGGTAAAAAGAAAAATCACATCACATAAAGACTTGGCGGACCCCCTGTAGTAACTCTGAGAACCCCCTAGGGGTCCCGGACACCCTGTTGAAGACCCCTGCAGTTCAAAAGGGCACTTCTGGTCAAGAGGGCAAAGGGCAGGTGCTCTAGCACCACCTAGAGTCTATCTGTGCACGTCCCTGATCCTATGGAAGGAAATCTACACAAAACGTTTATTTGTGAAGGCGGCTCCTGGAAAATTAACATAGGGTACCTAAGGCAGCTAAACATCTGTTAGACCTGCACCTCATTGAACCCTTTAGGAAACATCCCCTCCCAAAATGGAGAAAGTAGCGCTGTAGAAGGGAATTTCTGCCTCCAAAATACGCACACACGACGTACACATTTTATATGTTCCTGTCTGTATCTGCATGTCATTGCATTGGATATGCTGAGTCTATAAACAAGTTTTACATGACTTATAACTTATGTTCTATTGTATTGACATTACTTCCAGGTTTTGCTATTGGTTGTGCTGCAAGGATCATATCCACATATTTACACTTGACTCTGAAGGTTCAAGGTTCAAGGTTGTACTTTATTGTTACATCTTGTGTACAGGTACATAAGAGTAAAACATAAACCACTTAAACCCTATATACTAATTGACCGGAGTCATACAGGGGTCTATTGGCCCCCCTCCGTTTGCCCCTCTACACTAATATCTTCACCGAAAATAGCCGATTTACAAACTCACACACCTGTGGTGAGTTGTGAGCTTGTAGATCTGTTATTTTCGCTGAAAGTTCTCTACAGAATAGGGACTCTAGGGTTCATGCAGTAAAGCACAGAGAGGGAGAGAAAAAAAATAACAAACATATTTCCATTACCATATCTTAGGGTAATTTCATGACCATTACAGGAGGGTAACAGGTGCTAACTTGTTCTTTCTCCCTTTTTCCTTCTGACTGAGAACAATGTTGGCTGTGAACCAACAAACTGTGATATGATATGCAGAGGAGGGTTATGACCTTGTTTTTGTTCCACAGGGGGCCCAGGGACCGTCGGGGCCGAAGGGGCTCAAGGGAATGGCGGTTCCAGGAATCAAAGGAGACAAGGTAGGCTGTAATACTGAAATGAATGCCATTCACGCAAAGAACCCACCACGTCTGCTCCACAAAGCATCAAATGAAATCCATAAAGAAGCCCGAATGTCCTTTCAGGCTACAATTAGACAGACAGCTTGCAGGAATTCTGTAATGAGACAGAACTGAGCAGATGGAAGGCTCTGGTTACAGTGGGAAAGTTTAACGTCAACCGCTCTTAAGCCCTACAAAACTGCTAAAAAAAAAAAAAAAACACATCTACAAACTCAGAACGCACCACGATGTGACACATTGTGCGCTTGTAGATGTGGTATTCTTTCTTATAGGTGAAAATGTTCACCTATAATTACATGTCCAAAAATAGGGACGGACGTCATGTTAAAAGTAGTTAACCCATTAAGACCTGAGGCCGCTTCAATTTCTTTTCTAAATCCTAACAGTTTTTCGGAAAGAAATATAAAAAAAATGTTTTCACAATTTTTCAAAAATAGCAGATCTACAAGCTCATAGCGCGGCACTCGGTGCCGCGCTATGAGCTTGTATATCTGCTATTTTTGAATAGCCAAAGATTAAAGGTCCGTGGTCCAGCACCACTGGCTTAAAATGACCATGCTGAAGCTTGCTAACCTGACTCGGCCAGATGGGGGCGTTATTGAGTTTCACAATACACCCTGCATCTGGGATCGCTCAGGGAGTAGAGCTACCCGGTCGCTGCGTGTACGAACCAATCAGCGGCTGCTACAGGGGCGGGATCATCCAATCACCTGCCAAGTAGCTTGAAAAAATGAAACGCCGCCTTGCATCGATTCTGCTACCGGAGGCTTAGATGGAACTGTAGGCTGTGAAACAAAATGTGTGTCGCAAGCTTCTTCCATTTGGCGGAGTCAGGTTAGAGGTTTGCCACATGCCATGAAATAATCCAAATCAGTCAAGAACAGCAGTAGAGAATTGTTATCAGGAGCTTGAGACTATGCATCTACAATACATGCTACTACTACTACTACTACTACTACTACTACTACTACTACTGCTACTGTACTATGCTAGTATAGAATAAAGTATATTGTGGTTAAAATAAAGCAGATAAAGATAGTTTAGGTGACATTATTTCAACTATTGTTTAATGATACCAGTGCTTGTCTTCTTGCTGCTACAATGTCGAAGAACCGAAACCTAATCATTTTATGCCTGATATACTTTTGTATATGGTATATAACAAATGCAATTTTGAATCTTGACTCTCAATTTCAACTTCAAGTTAATTGTCACATCACAGGTTTATAGCCTAGTAGCCTCGGAAACCCATGCCTTTTTTTTTGTTTCAAAAGAAAAAAAGCCTGGGAGAACCTTGCAGGAACGCTGGTCTTAGGACCTTGTTATCTCCTAACCGATCAGAGTGCTCCAAACCCAGGCGCTGGAATCCAGCGCCTGGGTTTGGCTCCGCCCTTCAAGACCATCGATTGGGCTCGTTCTTTCAGTCTAATAGCCTAGGTGTAAAAGAGTGGGTAAAATGCTCCCAATGTTTTACAAAATATAGTCGTTTTAGAGAAATGTTAGTTAGCAGGATAGTAGTAGTAAGGTGTAAGGTGTGTGTTCAAAAATAAATAAAAATGAAGCAGAATATCACAGTCTCTTAGACGTATGAGACAACACTTAGCAGCACATAGTAGATATATGCACTGTATAATATCTGATATATTTAGCAACAGGTAGAATCTGAATCAGTGATCAAGATGGTTGCATATTGAATATTGTTGATTCTTTCATATGTTACCTCCAGGGTGAATTTGGACCTCTAGGTTTTCCAGGGCCTCCTGGCCTGCCAGGAGCGGGCGGCTTCCCGGGGGAGAAGGTCAGTGTAAATGTTCTATCTAAATGTTTCCTTCTCATGTGACACCCACACAACTTACATCAGTAAAAGTATCAATACTGCAATATATAAATGCTCTGTTACAAGTAAAAGTCCGGAATTCAAAATGTACTTGAGTAAAAGTATAAAAATATTGGCATCAAAATGTACTTAAAGTACCAAAAGTAAAAGTACTCATTGTGCAGAAATGTCCCATTTCAAGTTTTCAAATGTATAAACATCTTTTGAAAATAAAAAAAATAGCAGAAAAATAGCAGATCTACAAGCTCACAATTGTGAGCTTGTAGATCTGCTATTTTCAAATGGCCGAAATGTGTATAGGGCTGAAGTGGTTAATGTGTGTTTTGTAATAATAATCAAAATCTACAAAGTAACTAGTAACTAAAGTTTTCAAATAATTGTAGTGGAGTAAAAGTGCAATATCTGCCTCTGAGATGTAGTGGAGTAGAAGTAAAAGTATAGAAAATTGGACTTACTCAAGTAAAGTACAAGTACCTCAAAATTGTACTTAGTTACTTTACACCACTGCACACACACACACACACACACACACACACACACACACACACACACACACACACACACACACACACACACACACACACACACACACACACACACACATACACGCGTGCACGCGCATGCACATGCACATGCACATGCACAATACTGGAATGACATCCTGATTGTTATCTCCACAGGGAATGGAGGGTCCATGGGGGCCACCTGGTAGCAAAGGCGACACGAGTGACAAAGGCGACCCTGGCCCCAAGGTCTGTAAAACACAACACCATGAAGGACATGTGAATATAATCAACATAAAGTCCAAGCAGTTCTGACATCTGCATGATGTTGGATTAAAAGAATATAATGTATCCTGTCTACATTTTGACCAGCATTTATAAAGTATACATGATATCCAACGTCTTTGGTTTGGGTTTTTTTTTTGTTAACATTTTGCTGTTGTGCAACATCAGGGAGACCAAGGTTTTCCAGGAGAACAAGGACCTCAGGGAGAGACAGGCAAGGGTGAAGATGGCCCAAAGGTACAGTAGGACTAACGTAATAATCCTATTACCATGGTGTATGATTAATTATGAAAAACGATAAGATACTGTATTCATTTAAGCACTTACTGTAATGGACTGTCCACACCAGGCACTACAAATATAAGTATGTTTCACCACTTGTTGTGTTGTGGACTCTTCCATCTACTTGAAATAGAACGATTTTTAACAATGTTGTTATAGTTAAAATGTTTGGAGTGGATGGACCAAGGGATGTCAGGTTGAAAGGGGTTAATGTACCAACAAATAACCACTTGTATGTTACTGTGTCAGGGTGATAAAGGGGCAGCTGGTCTGAACGGCTGGTCAGGTCTTCCAGGAGAAGACGGGGAACCAGGACAGAAGGTACAGTACATGCGGACTCCATCGGGGGCCACAAAAGCACTGAGAATCCGAATCAGGAAGACTTCATATATCAAATGCAGTAGCCATGAAGGAGTTCATTCAGCATTGATTTGCCGCGTGCAAGCATGCATGTGGTAGCAGCGGCACAGGGGTAAAGTACCTGTCCACCTCCGCGAGTCTACAGTAGGGGTTTGAACCCACTGGTGCACTGGCTTGGCAAACTAAGTGTCAAGACGTACACAATTGGTTGTGTTCGGGGGAGGAGCAAAAAGGGGTCAAACGTTTTAAGAATAATAAAAGTTGACAACAAAACAAATAACACAAGTCTATTAACTATCAGCTTAGAGTAGGACAAAAGCTATCACTAGAAATGAACCGAAAGGATTAAAGATGCTGTTGATGGTGCGCCCGCTGGCCTAGTGGTCCAGGTGCACACCACATACGCTGATAGTCTCGGGTTCGACTCCCGATCCCGACATCTTTTGCTGTGTGTCATCCCCCCATCTCTCTCCCCATTTTCCTGTCAGCCTACTGTCCTGTCAAATGAATGCATGAAAGCCCCCAAAAAATAACTTAAAAAAAAAAAAAGATGCTGATGACCGAGAGAGGTATACTCTTCCTTCCTCAGGGCCTGGATGGCCTACCTGGCTTTAAAGGATCTGATGGACAAACTGTCGTCGGCCCTCCAGGAGTCAAGGTGTGTTTTACATTCACACACATCTTGTACGCGATTAACCTTTTCCTATCACTGTGGAAACCCCGCTATATATAAAACGATGTGCTCTAATCCCTCCCAGGGTGACCCGGGTCCGGCGGGTAATCCTGGGTTGACTGGACCTCCCGCAACCCCTGGACTCGACGGAAATAAGGTGATTGGAGAAACATTCAGTCTGGAATGTTTGATTTTGATGTGATTGTCAAATGTAAAGGATAGGCATGCACATTTTATGGAATTCCATATTATAGTTGTTAACCTTATCAATGATCATAAATTAACCGATAAGGCTCTTCTACGTCCTCACGGTGGGGGCTCCTCTCTGACAGGTGAGCCGGTTGGGGACAACAGCAGTGGCAAACAGTGGGAGGAGCAATTGGCATAATTAGATTGGGGAGAAAAGGGGGTTAAAAATAATTGGTTCTTCTAAATTTGAAGTAAAAAAGAAACAGGCATTTTTAGAAAAACTAAACAAATTATAATAATGAAAAATAATAGAACATGAAATGTAATATCATGTATGCTATTTTAAAGGAGAACAAACATTAGCGCTAGCAACAAGCCCTCTTGAAATGGGATTGGCAACAGTAAAACAGCCCATGAGCATGGCACCGACAGTAACCCCAAAGCTGCTCCAGTTAGCTCCCAGCACAACAATATAAAAGTGGTTATTCTGGGCAGCTTCCAGCTGTGAATGTGTGTCATCTTTTAAATATGAAGCAGGGCTCACTCGGAAAACGTGGTTAAATAAAGGATAGGATAAAACAAAGTTAATCCTTTCATTTGTAAATAAAATGCATTAAATTCTTATCAGCAATTAATTGATAGATAATGTTTAAGCACCCCAAAGTCATCCCTACAAGTCATACTAATAATAACAATATTCTTATTTGTTCACATGCCCTCTTCTTAGCTCATAATATAGATTTATGTTCATGGATTATGTGGTACAGAAAGTATTGCACAAGAGTTACTCTATAATGTCCAATATTTCACAGAGATTTCACATGAATTCACACAGTGTACAAATTGAACTGAACATGTTACTGTGTAACTCTTCTGGGATGTTGGCAGTTCATAGCAGAGCCTGCCTGAAGGCCAGAAGTCTAGAGCCTGATAACATAGTTATGCGATGGTGTCATGCACCGGAAATAGCTAATCTGCAAGCTCACAATGCGTTGTGATGCGACACATAGTGAGTTTGTAGATCTGCTATGTTTAGTGCAAGACACCAGCATGCAATGAAGTTTACATTAAGTATCTCTCATAGCCAAGGGGTAGGGGAGGGGGGATTTCTCTTTGCATGAGCTGTAGATGTATCCAATTTCCACGCTGGGATCAATAATAGCTAGATCAATAAAGTATTTCTATTCTATTCTATTCTATTTGGGTTAGATAAAATGTTTGGTTTGGATAAAACAAGTGATCTGATTTAAATGTAAAGGTTTCTTGCCATCTGTTGTCTTCCAGGGAGATCGTGGCATCGAAGGCCGGATAGGCAAGACCGGGCTGCCGGGGCGATCCATAACAGGCCCGAAGGTAACAAACACAAATCTATTATCACCGTCTGTCAACACAGGTCTTGGCAGGTAGACCACCAGCCTCCAGTCAGAAACACTGTCAGAGGGGGTCTGATGCAGTGCCTCAGTGATGTGACTTCCTCATGATCTTGTTCTTCTAATTTAGGGTGACTTCGGCCCTCCTGGTCCGCCTGGACTTAAAGGGGAAAAAGGCCATGGGGACAAGGGTCCAAAGGTCAGCATTGATTGATTTATTGATTGATTGATTGATTGATTGAATACATTATTAACAGTTTGCAATTTATACAGAGGTATGATTTACAATGACTGTACAATGAATAGCTTTGCTCACATTTGCTTTGGTACACAGTGATTCCACGAAATCTGTGTCAATTTAACCACTTTAAGTGGCGCTATACAACATTCAGCCACTAGACTTTTACAACACTTCTGTTATTGTCTCCGTCAGGCCGAAGGTCTATGTTTTGACCCCTGTCTGTCTGTCCGTCCGTCCGTCCGTCTGTCCGTCTGTCTAATCTCTGGCAACGTTGGCCCAATCCACGTGAAACTGCACACACACTCCCTGGATGCCAGAGCAGATCCTCTGCTCCAGTGTTTTCACATTGGCCTGTTCTAGCGCCACCAGGAGGCCCATTTTTGAAAATGAAAATATTTTATATTTTACTCCTACACATTTTGTCCAAACATCAGGCAAATCAGTACACATTATGTCTAGTCATGTGATCAAGACAAACCTGTCAGATTTTTCATATTTCATCCTGATTGGCAATAACTTCCTCAACTTCTACAGATTCCACTCACCTCTATGATGACATTTCTGGCCCACAATAACCTACCTGACCTGGCGGAGACCTGTGCTCCGAGGAGCACTTTTTCCTAGTATATAAATTATATTTATTTCCCTTGCTACCATCAGCTTACAGAGGACTCATTTTTTCCCCAAATTGAACTGATTGTTTTACAATTTATTTAGACACCTGTCTTTAAAAGCCCTGTGGTTGTATTATTATTATCTATCTATCGTCTACATACAATTTAAGCCTTAATTTATACTTTCGCTATTTGAAAAATCTTCGGCTATATGACATGCCCAAAATGTGGTGAGTGACTAACTTGGAGAGAGTAAAAATGGAGCTCAATTAACACTCCAGATTGTACTGTGTACTGAGTGCTTACCAATTTTTTTTTTACCAGGGTGATCTTGGCCATCCTGGTTTAACAGGATTTCCTGGTCTGAGAGGCGAAGGTTTCCCTGGTCCCGTGGTTCGTATTATAAACCAAGAACTAACAATTCACAATAAATCACCCATTTATACTCAAAAGTAAAGTTTGTCAAATGAATGGTGCTGTGAGTTGACTTTTCGTGCACTATTTCTAGGGTCCTCCTGGCTCGCCAGGCTTCCCGGGTGAGCCTGGCGCTGAAGTTGTAGGATCCCCTGGTCCCAAGGTTAGTGTGTGTACATACTGTATGTACTGTACCTTCATGATCGCATTATATGTAGGCCTGTACCAATTATTACATAATCTTCTCATCGCAATTATTTTATATAATCGCAATAAGTTTTTGCATAATCGTCATAATCGTCATAATCAATTCCATGTTAAAAAAAATCAAAAAATGACAAAGAAAAGTGGAAATAGACGATCTATAAGCTCAAAACGCGTCGCATCGCGGCGCGTTTTGAGCTTATAGATCGGCTATTTCCACTATTAATGTTTTTTTTTAAGTATAAAGTAATTAAATATGTGTTATTTGTCATATCTGCCCTTTGCAACTTTTGTTTACGAAAGCTAAAAGCCAAACAGAAATGTAATTTTCATTCATCATATTCCATTAATTTTCAACAACAGAAACACAATTTAGTCGTTAATCGCAATTATTTGACTGTTAATTATTCACCAACTTAAATTTGTAATCGTGACAGCCCTAATTATATGCAATATTATGTATGTACAGTATGTGACTGTGTATGTACAGTATGCATACTAGTACTACAGTAACAGTGTATCTCTTCCAGGGAGAAATTGGCTTCAAAGGATCGATAGGTTCGCCCGGCCCAGCTGGGAAGGGGCTACAAGGACCACCGGTAAGAACAACGCTGTACCATGTGACATGTTTTTCAACCCTCATGGCCAATGGCTATGTGGGTTGAAACATAGCCATTGGGCTGAAACCTTGTCCAAATATGGAATCATACTCCTCATAGATGACTAACACGATAGACTAGCCACATGAATTCCAGGAACCACAGCGTTATTATTGTTTTATTTCGCCTGCAGTATAGAGTGCAGCCATTGTGGGCACATGTGGTTTTACCTATACCAGCAGTGGTTTTCAACCTTTTTCATGCCAAGGACCCCTAAATTTGGCCGCGGACCCCCATCTGAATTTTTTTTGTGCCAGGGACCCCAGAAGCAAAGATTTGAGTTAAAAATGTTCGCTTTAAATTAAAAAATATATATATTCAAAGATCTGCACACATTTTCAAGATTTTTCAAAAATAGCAGATCTACGAGTTCATAGCGCGGCACTCGGTGCCGTGCTATGAGCTTGTATATCTGCTATTTTTTAATAGCCAAAGCTAAGTGGTTAAAATGATTGAGATCCTATGTTAACTAATTTAGCTGGGGACCCCCCCCACCCACTGGTGGTCAACCACTGGTTGAAAGCAGCATGACATATGATGACTGTTATTTATTTGCTTTAAGGGCAACGTTGGAAGACCAGGACCCCTGGGTACAACAGGTCCTCCAGGCGATGACGGTCACCAAGGTCTAAATGTAAGTACGTTGGTGCAGGTTCATTAAGCTGGCGTATGAAGTATACTTTATACTTCTACTACTTCTACTCCACTACAATTATGTGCCAAGCTTTAGTTACTAGTTGCTTTGCAGATTTTGATCATTATTACAAAACATGCATTAAACAATTGTTACACTTTATACTTTGGCCGTTGAAAAGTAGCTTTATATTGTGGTATTGTTCTTCTCCCGCCACTGCTTTTGGGTGAGTGATATTATCGGAAGCATGATGTGGTAATGACCTGCTGCTGGGTGCATAAAAAGCCAACCTGGATTGTCATTTCAGGGTCTGCCAGGGCCTCCGGGTGGGCCTGGATCCAGAGGGGTCGAGGGACCTCCAGGTGCTAAGGTGAGGGAGCTAAATATATCTTTGGTCTAGTTTTCACTGCCACCTTGCACTGTTGATTTTGACAGCTAATTTTGATTTAGTTTTAGTCATAGTCTTTTGAATAAAATTCCATTTAGTTTTAGTCATATTTTAGTCATCTGAAATGTTTTAGTTTTAGTCTAGTTTTAGTCAACTAAATATCATAAGATTATAGTCGACTAAATCTACAGATGATTTAGTCGACTAAAATGTATTTTGGCGGTGCCTTGATGGCGTCGTAATGGCTGATTTTACACTTGGTTGCATGCTGAAAATAGCAGATCTACAAGCTCACAACGCGCCGCAGCGCGACACGTTGTGAGCTTGTAGATCTGCTATTTTCAGAGCGCAACACCCGAGCGCAACCAAACATAAAATGACTAATGTCTTAGTTCTGCTGGATCTCTTCTCCACTCGTCCCTCACTGACATTTTAGTCTAGTTTTTATTTGTTGACTAAATTGTCAATATATTTAGTCTTAGTTTTTTTTCTTTTCTTTTCTTTTTCATTTTCGTCAGTGAAAAAAAGGTAGTCGACAAACATTTTTCATAATAGTTTTAGTCGACGAAATTATCACTGCCACCTTGTTACGTTGTGTGTGACTGTAGACGACCTCTCCTCTCATTACAGGGAACACGTGGCTTACCGGGCGAGAGGGGCATCAGGGGAGTAATAGGAGAGCCGGGCAATGATGGACGTCGTGGTGATCCTGTACGTAGATTAGACCTGCTCCTCATTTTATTTACATGTCTTTACGGGTTAGAAGCATATGGTTTGGTTCTGTAGTCAGCCAGGTTTATGTTTGTACAATAAAACAAGCCCCATGTAGCTGAAATGATGACATATCATGATCTACACGATCTACAACCAGATCTACTCACAATGCATCGTGTTGCATTGTCAGCATGTAGACCTCACTTCAGACTTATAGAATGTAACTAAGCATTGAGTGATCAGTTCATTTGTCAAATGTTAATTCTCTTTTGATTACTTATTTGCAGTGGCGTGCACAGACATTTTGAGGGGCAGGTGCTCAAATAAATTATATTTTTTTGTTTACTTGGTCTGCTCTTTTTTCCCTCTACACCTATACCTCTTTGCCAAAAATAGCCGATCTACAAGCCCACAACGCCTCGCAGCGCGAGGCGTTGTGGGCTTGTAGATCTGCTATTTTTGGCTACAGTTCTCCTCAGAAAAGAAAGGGATGCTAGGTTTCGAGTGGAAAAAGAAAAATCATATCACATAAAGATCTGGCAGACCCCCTGTAGTAACTCTGAGGACCCCCTAGGGGTCCCGGGCCCCCTGTTGAAGACCCCTGCTGTAAACTGGAAAAAGACTTTTTCTTCTTTTTTCCAAAAGGGCACTTCTGGTCAAGAGGGCAAAGGGCAGGTGCTCTAGCGCCACCTAGAGTCTATCTGTGCACGTCCCTGCTTATTTGATGTATTATTTAGTTACGCATGTTTGCATTGAGCGTGGCCACCACATTCTTGGATAGATTCATTTATGATATATCAGTGATTAGGATTGTGAATGTTTAGTAAAAGCAATAAGTTGAGCCAAAACCATGTGTTGTGATGCAAAAAAAAGGGATGAGACCAAGGCACTCTTGTGGAAAGGTTATCATCAGGGTCACCTTGATGAAGGCATTGTTTCCGCAATGCATAGGTGCATTTTTTTATTCTTGCTATGCATTAGCCAAACTATTAAAGGCTTCTTAACTTCTCCACAGGAGTGCCTTGGTCTCATCCTTTTTTTTTTTGCATCAATTCTGTCACCCAGTCGTACCAAAGAGCACCTTGTTGGAGATTTTTACTCTAGCCAAACAGATGCGCTCCTTCCTCTCTTTGTTCGACATGTGTTGTGATGTTTTGTTTTCCAATCCCAGGGCATGAACGGAGACAAAGGAGATCCAGGCCTCACAGTAAGTTCAACTCCTTTAATGTCTGACCACACACCTCATTGTACTGTAGGTATTGCAGTAGCCTCGCGTAGCCAGACAACTACTCAACAATCTCCGAATGGAGCATTTGGAAATTGCAACAGTCTGGCTCACGAGACTAGTATTATTGCAGCGGTGTAAAATCCATACTTTGCTCATGTTTTCTAGATTGAAACCATCATCTTGCTGATCATACAAATCTGTGGTAAGATCTCAACCTGGCTGCAATAACGAAAAAAGAAAAGAAAAAAAGAAGCGTCCAGCGGTTTATTTACTAGAACCAGACTGATATGTCTGACCTTATTTGACTTATTTGAAACACCTAGCGTCAATATTTTGGGCAATATATGTGACATTTTTCATGTGTTTATTTTTGATCTATCAAAAAGTGTGTTTGTGTTTATTTTTATTTAATTGCTTATAAGTTAAATAGAAACTTGAATCAAGTCTTGAGTCAAGTTTTTCAAATTGATTAGAGCATTTTGCACTTGATAAAATATCAGTCAAAACATGGTAATTGGTGGCCTAGGACTCTCCAAAATCAGGATTGGACCCACAAATCGGTCAGGCTCTAATATTTACAAAACAAAGAAAAGAGGGAAAAAAACATGCTTTCTTATGTTTTCAGGATGTGCAAACAGCACATGCAAGCAGACGCCGATGGAGCTTGTGTTCGTCATCGACAGCTCAGAGAGCGTTGGGGAGGAGAACTTTAAAAAAATCAAGGACTTTCTCAAACGTTTGGTGGACCGCATCACGATCGGGAGCGACGCCACCAGGATCGGATTGGTTCTCTACAGCCAGGAGGCTCACCTGAAGTTCAAGTTAGATAGCTACATAAACAAAAATGATATCCAACGCGAAATCAGGGAAATGAACTATTTGGGCCATGGCACCTACACTGGCACGGCCATCAAAAAGGCCACTCGGGAAGCTTTCGCCCGCGCCCGGAATCACATCAAGAAAGTAGCCATTGTCATCACAGATGGACAGACTGATAAGCGAGAGGATGATGATCTTCTCACTGCCGTGAGGGAGGCGCAGGGTGCGCCCAATTACATTGAAATGTACGCCGTGGGGATTGTCAATTCCTCTAACCCTCATAAGGATAAGGATACGGTTAATTTCATAGAAGAGCTCAAACTCATTGCCTCCGACCCAGAACATCTGCACACTATTGATGACTTTGAGGACAATGCTTTCACTGGTGATTATGTTTTATGATCAAAGTATGTGTGTTAATGAAACAACACAGCAGTCAGATATTACGTAGCTTTGTTACGATCAACATGTCTTACTTTTATGAATGGCCTGGCATTAAGTGATCTAAAACAATGTTTTATCTGCTTTTCAGAGCTGGAGCGTAGACTCCTCAAGCAATTCTGTGAAAAAGATCGCTCTGTCGAGGAGTCCTTCCGAGGAGTCCTTCCTTCCGATGTCCTGCCTAAAGGTCAGTGGTGTAAAGTAACCAAGTACATTTACTCAAGTACTGTACTTAAGTACAATTTTTAGGTACTTTTACTTTACTGGAGTATCTCCAAGTGTCTATACTTTTACTTCTACTCCACTACATCTCAGAGGCAAATATTGTACTTTTACTCCACTACAATTATTTGAAAACTTTAGTTCTAGTTAATTTAAAAAAAATATATATATATATACATTAACCACTTTAGTCCTATTTTATTATTTGAAAACTGCCGATCTACAAGCTCACAGCGACGCGTTGTGAGCTTGTAGATCTGCTATTTTCAAACATTTTAGTACTTTTACTTTTGGTAATTAAAGTACATTTTGTTACCAATACTTTTGTACTTTTACTCGAGTAAATTTTGAATTCCGGACTTTTACTTGTAACAGAGTACTTCTACTTTGCAGAATTGATACTTTTACTTAAGTCAAATATTTGAGTACTTTTTCCACCACTGCTGAAGGCGAGCGGCAGCTTGATTTAGCTTATGTTTTATGATCAAAGTATGTGTGTTAATGAAACAACACAGCAGTCAGATATTACGTAGCTTTGTTACGATCGACATGTCTTACTTTTATGAATGGCCTGGCTTTAAAGGCATTGTAGGGAACATTAAGCCTAAATTTAAAAAATATTTATATATACATTTTTTGCATTTTTTCCCCTCTATCAGCCACTATATAATGATGCTGGGGTGTTTTCCTGCATTGAAACGCAGTACTCTTTCTGAAAACCCTATTTTCCCTGCATTGTTTGTAAACAATGTTTGTTTGTGCAGTTCGTTTCCCGGCCACCAGGGGGTGATGCCTCCATAGACTTCCATAGACTTCCTTACCACCCGGACAAACATAAAAACAACAACAATAGGGAAAATAGGGTTTTCAGAAAGAGGCCTGTGTTTCAATGCAGGAAAACACCCCAGCATCATTATATAGTGGCTGATAGAGGGGGGAAAATGCAAAAAATATATATATAAATATTTTTTAAATTTAGGCTTAATGTTCCCTACAATGCCTTTAAGTGATCTAAAACAATGTTTTATCTGCTTTTCAGACCTGGAGCGTAAACTCCTCGAGGTCAGCCGTAACATCCACAGATATGGAAATGGCAACAATGTGTATGGTAACAATGGATATGGTAACAATGGATATGGTAATGGCAATAATGGTTATGCAACCAATCAATATGACAACAAGGATGCTACTTACCCAGTACCAGCCCCTACACGTACCGATGTCCACATCCGTGGAGATACCTACTCACGCCCCATCAGTGCTGATCGCCCGCCAGCCCAGGTCCATCTTAATACTCCTTAATAATCCTACAAGCATTCATCTTCTATATATAATATTCAAGTTGTGGTGGGTTGAGTGGGCGGGGCAGTATTTGTTTGTCTCTGTTCCCGGGTTATCTCCAAATATGGACATGCTTGACATCTGTGCAATTTGGCTCGCTTTGTTAGGTTTCTGTTATGTGTGACGTCACGCAGTGGTGGAAAGTAACTAAGTACATTTACTCAAGTACTGTACTTAAGTACAATTTTGAGGTATTTGTACTTTACTTGAGTATTTCCAATTTCCAATACTTTTACTTCTACTCCACTACTTCTCAGAGGCAAATATTGTACTTTTACTCCACTACAATTATTTGAAAACTTTAGTAGTTACTTTTCAGATATAAACTATGATATAATGAAACATACATTAACCACTTTAGCCCTAATTTATACCTAGGCTATTTGAAAATAGCAGATCTACAAGCTCACAACGCGTCGCATCGCGACGCGTTGTGAGCTTGTAGATCGGCTATTTTCAAATATTTAGTACTTTTACTTTTGGTACTTTAAGTACATTTTGATGCCAATACTTTTGTACTTTTACTCAAGTACATTTTTAATTCTGGACTTTTACTTGTAACAGAGTAGTTTTATATTGCAGTATTGGTACTTTTACTTGAGTAAAGAATTTGAGTACTTTTTCCACCACTGGACGTCAGACTGGAGCTCGATCAGCGAGCGAGAGAGAGAGAGAGAGAGAGAGAGAGAGAGAGAGAGAGAGAGAGAGAGAGAGAGAGAGAACCTATTTCAACCACACAATAACCAAGTCAATGCCAGGTCCTGATCGACGCTTCATTTCATTTTCTGCTTGGTTATTATACGATAATTCACCTCTTATTATTTCAACTGCACATAACCCTTCTCAACTGATCATTGCTCATTTTTATGCTATCATTTTAAACTATAGGACGAGGAAGACAATGAAGGTGATGTCCTGCCTAAAGGTCAGTGGTGTAAAGTAACTAAGTACATTTACTCAAGTACTGTACTTAAGTACAATTTTGAGGTACTTTTACTTTACTGGAGTATCTCCAATTGTCTATGCTTTTACTTCTACTCCACTACATCTCAGAGGCAAATATTGTACTTTTACTCCACTACAATTATTTGAAAACTTTAGTTCTAGTTATTTATTTATTTTAATTTAAAATATACATTAACCACTTTGGTCCTATTTTATTATTTGAAAATAGCCGATCTACAAGCTCACAGCGACGCGTTGTGAGCTTGCAGATCTGCTATATTCAAACATTTTAGTACTTTTACTTTTGGTACTTAAAGCACATTTTGTTACCAATACTTTTGTACTTTTACGCAAGTCAATTTTGAATTCCGGACTTTTACTTGTAACAGAGTACTTCTACTTTGCAGAATTGATACTTTTACTTAAGTCAAATATTTGAGTACTTTTTCCACCACTGCTGAAGGTGAGCAGCAGCTTGATTTAGTTTAGTTTGCATATTTTTCAGGCCTATTCCATTATATTTAGCGAGTAGCGCTACAGTGGAGCCTATGCATACTGTAGCCTGCCTAGGATGTGTGAATCCTCTCGTTTACACTGCTGTTCATGGGTCAGACATTCGTCCATTGTAAATAGTTCATGTTGTTATCTGTTAATGATTAATTAACTGTCAAGAAATGTTGATTAATGATCTCGATAAACCCTAGCTTGATTCAAATCCATGAATGGCCTCCCTATTTTGGTTAAGTAGTTTGAACCACTTTGAACCAACAGGTATATTCTCAGCTAAAATCAATGGATAATAATATTAATGATAATAGTAATAATAATAATAATAATAATAATAATAATAATAATAATAATAATAATAATAATAATAATAATAATAATAATAATAATATAATATTACTACTCCTACTCCTACTCCTACTACTACTCCTACTACTACTACTACTACTACTAATAATAATAATAATAATAATAATAATACATGAACGGTTAATCATGTACTGTATCTTACACTATTTCTCCATCAGTTCCTGATCCCCGCTGTAACCTGACTTTGGAACAAGGTAGCTGTCGTGACTACACTGTCCGCTGGTACTATGACAAACACGCCAATGCATGTGCACAGTTCTGGTATGGAGGCTGCGGTGGAAATGACAACCGCTTTGAGGCGGAAGACCAATGCAAAAATGCATGCATTCGATCTAGAACAGGTAAACCTCATTGATCCTTGACAACAAAACAGCTTGTACATTTTTTTTTTAAGGAATTTGTTTCTTAAAGGCGCACTAGACAACATTCAACTAGTAGTTTACAGCACCTTTGATGCATAAGGTTAGCTATTTCCCGTTCATTTTATAAGGCAGCAATCATGTAGTCTGCAACATGGTAACGTGATGGCTGCTTTACAAGAATGCATTTAGGGTAAAACGTACCTTACCCAAAGCAAACAGATAGCTAATGGCTGCCACTCACAGAGTTAATAAACAATCCCATAACTGTGGGGGTTTTGACATCCTGACAAAATGATTACACATTTCACCATCATGTTTTTGGTGGTAAATTAATACTTTTTTTCCTTATTTTTTTAAAATATATTTTTGGGGGCTTTTATGCCTTTATTTGTGCAATGTTTCTGTTGTGCTTTTGGCATCTCTTCTGCTGTGTTGATTTTAGATTTTTAACTTGTACAACTTGTACATGGTTGTTTAAAATGTGCTTCACACAATGTTTGATTTGATTTAATTTCCTTTTCTTCATCTTTCCTCAGCTTTATAAATGAGAGGAAGAAACTCATATGAAGATGCCCCTGAAGGCAAACCAAATGGAGAGGATTCTGTGAACTTTCTACTTCAGTAGAGAACTTATCGCTTTCACCTGTGTTTGTCAAATCACGTCCTCTCTCTGTTTCATATGCAAACACAAAGTTGAAGCAATAAAGCAATGCTAATGAGAACTGAATTCATAAGAAGCTGCTAACATATCACTGTTTATTAGTAACTAGCTACTGCTAATACATGGCTGTAGAATTAAAGTCTAGCCAGTATATTGTTACCTCACACATGTAAAGTGTAAAATATTCTCAGGGAAACTTTTAGTCAAGGGCTTGGCTATTCCTCAAATGAAGTATAATCTTCAGAAAACATATTACCATCTCAGGTTAACAATATTCTTATACCTCTGACCATATGCTGTTACAGACACTGACTTTATTTTGTACTGTATTGTTCTAGTACAAGACAGCTAATACATGTTTGATTTACCATGTTTGTGTATACTTTAAAGAGCTGGTGCCATGTTTTTGCACTTTTTCTGTTTTTCATGTGTCTATGAGGTTGATAGAACTTCATTAAGCGTGGTTTTATGTGGTGTTTTTATGGTGTTTTATGTCTTCTCTGACTATTTGGAGTTTCTTCCTGGAGGCTGAAACCTTGAGGGTCAAACGTGCCAATAGAGAAACAGCGCTTTAGTGACATAGTAAAAACGTACCCTCCCCCTCATTATCATAACACAACAGGTGTGGGCATGAGGAGGAGGAGGGACTAGGACAGGTGGTTGGTGCTAAGGTGGTGGAGGAGATGCTAAGGTGAGAACCAGGTATACTTATTGAACTGGAGGCGTGTCCACATAAAAACATAATTTTAACAATTTCTGTACACTTTTTTGAAAAAAATCTTCCTCCTAGTATAACCATAATACCTGATGATTATGTTTTTGTGCTCTGAATATTTCTGTTTGTGTTTTCGTTGTTGCTATTGTTACAATGTGTTCATTTTGGATGTAAGTAGTAGCCCTCACTGAAGGTTGATTCTTTATCTTTGATGCAGGAGTATTTCTGAAAATGTATGTATTTTTTATTTCAGGATTCTGGATTGGATTTTAATACATCCATTACGAGTATGCCTTTTAGCATTTTTAATGTTAACATCTGAATAACTGAAATGTTTTATTAATAAAAAAGTACAAATTAAAACAAAGAAAAAGCATTTTTGTGTTACCTGTTAAAACCAACAACAGTATTTATAATCATCAACCTGATCATCATCATAATAACAATGTGCATGGGCATACTTTGAAATCTACACTCGTTTTTATTTTTTTATTTCAGTTATCTAAATTATATATTCTAGTTTCTGTTATTTCGTTGTAGTTACAGCGGCCATGAGTTACAGAACCATAACGGTCCATGGACCCCAATTTTAGACCCACTGGTGTAGCAGTCAGTGTTTCCAGTGAGCCAACATGCACAAGATAAGCACCCTGACTCTGTTTGACTAGAATGGAACAAGAGCCTCCTTCATTAGTATCATTGGTAACACCTGTGACCGTCTTCACAATATGGCTGCTGTGCATAGAGCCTATTTATAACTATAATAAACCTTTCCCCAGATTGAGCACACACTGGCTTCATTTTCCAAGGCGTTGGGGTTTGTTTGAATCTATGGTTTGAATACAACCACTAGAGGGCGACACTATACCACTAATTTCTTTGTCTCGTGCCGTTGACGAATGTTTGTACTGTAAGTCGCTTGAAAACGACGTCAGACGTTTCATTTCGGCTCCATGGGAACTCATGAGAGGAAGGGATTTGAAACACCTCCAGCAGTGGAAAGTCATTTAATGTATTCTCACATGTTCCTAGAGTAATCGTTTACACTTAGACAGATAGCCTCACAGGTTATCTTGACGGGCAATACAAAGTCATCTGTTATAAGTGTATGAGAGAAACTTTGCAGAACATAATAATGAGCCAACAAGGAGCAGCGCTTCAGAGCTACAACAACGAGCTGGTCAAATGTAAGTCACATCTCGTGTGTGTGTGTGTGTGTGTGTGTGTGTGTGTGTGTGTCTGTCTGTGTCTGTGTCTGTGTCTGTGTGTGTGTGTGTGTGTGTGTGTGTGTGTGTGTGTGTGTGTGTGTGTGTGTGTGTGTGCGTGCGTGCGTGCGTGTGTGTGTGTGACCCAATAATAATTTGCTGTAAACTTTAAACAAGCAGCAAACAAACACATGTACTGTACAAACTTCCTTCACTGAGCGCATATCACACACCTGTCAATTTGTGAGCCTATGTTTTATCTCTGATTTGAGTTGCGCGTGCGCACACACACGCACACGCACAAGCACACATTCACATCACTGCAGTACTGAGGGAGGGCACCTTAACAATACACAGAGTTACATCTAGGCTACATCCACACCACAGGAATGTAGCTGACAATATTGTCCAGTAGATTATAACAACAGCTGTAAATCTCTGCCCATATAAACATGTCTTGTTGTTCCATTTCTATCTGTTCCTGAGTTTCATGAACATCCGCATATCCATTTGAGTTATTCTGTGTGCAGACAGAAGTTGTGTTTCACAATATAATTTGATGGCACAGAGTGCCATCATAAGTAAGTAGTACAGTAAGTACGGTAATTAGGTCAGAGAGGCTTACTGTCGGTATCAGCCAAGAACGCGGCCGTCTCTCCCTGGTTCAAGTGACATCACAGAGGGCACAGATCACACAGATTACATATGGCACTTGTAAATCGCTCTGGATAAGAGCGTCTTCTAAATGCCTAAATTGTCAATTGCAATATATTATCTATATCTCTCCACTCCTGAGATATGATTATGTCTTCTCTTCTTGAGCTTGACTGTGACCTTTGGCCTTTTCAACCCAAAAGGTTGAAAAGGCACCCAGCTGACCATTCCCTATTAAGTTTTCGTTTTCTTTTTTTTTTTAAAGTTGCCCGGGTGGCGCAGGAGAAAAGTTCCTGCCCACCACTAAGGAGACTTGGGTCTAACTTTTTTCCTAGGCTTTCGCTTGGGTGCCTCCCATAATTTACCTGTCCCTAACCTTAACCTCACAGAAACTAAATGCCTAAACCTAACCTCAAAACCGTGCCCCATCCAAAGGCAACATCCTTGGAAAAGAGGGAGACTCATGGAGACTTAGGGTCAGGTGAAAAAAAAAATCAGTTGGCAACTAAAAACGTCATGTGTATTGAGGGACACATGCTCATCTACACCCTCCCACGTGATCAACTGTAAGGGTTAGCAGTGACACGGACTACACGTGTGGGGGGAATTGGCATAATGGCTCAAATGGGAGAAAAAGGGGGGATATACAGTATACTGTTGTTCACACACCCATACAGAGACGGTGAGCGATTACAATACCCATTAAGACCTGAGGCCACGTCTAAAAAAAATCTAAATCCTAAAAAAAAAAACGGAAAAAAATATTTAAAAAATAATTTTCACGATTTTTCAAAAATAGCAGATCTACAAGCTCATAGCGCGGCACTCGGTGCCGCGCTATGAGCTTGTATATCTGCTATTTTTGAATAGCCAAAGACATCTAAAGTGACAGATGCGTTCCAGGTATCAATGGGTTAAGGACACTTGGACTTAATGCCAGGAGGAGCAAGGAATTGAACCTGGTTGTCTCTGATTAAACATCAACGATTGTACACTACACCCCCAGCTAGTTTTCACGTGACAGTGCACCTATTGAACTGAATCCATCGGTTCTCAATGCATCGAATAATATCGACGTGTTTTTGAGAGCAATTCCATTACGTTCCCTCCCTCAGGTATTGAAGAACTGTGCTCGAAGCGGGAAGATCTGAACCGTCAGATCCAACAGGAGGAAGAGGAGAAGACCCGTTTACAGCATGATATCCGCGTCCTCACGGAGAAACTGTCCAGGGTCAATGAGAGCCTGGCCCGCCGACTGACCGCCCGTACCGAATTCGATCGCACCATTGCAGAGACGGAGGCTGCCTACATGAAGGTGTGTAGCTCGGTTGTAATGGATGCTAAAGCTGGGTGATATGACTTCCCACTCAATATCACGATTATTTAAAACCTTTGCCTTGATTACGGTTAATGAACAATTATCAATCGCGAGAAAGAAATTGTGAAAATGGCTCACATATCGGTTGTAGATGGGCTATTTTGTACACTTGGACAGTGGACACCCGGGCAAGCCGGAAGCACCAAAGTGGATTTGAAACCACAGTCTCTTGGGTGGTGGACATGAATTTTACCCCCGCACCATCTGAGCACTTCATCACCATTTTATTAAGTAACCCAGTTTACCAGGTAAATTATGTACCTGGCATCTTCAAAATAACATGCCTTCTAAATTACCTTCTTACCTTTTGTGGTCAAGAAAAACAAACCTAAGAAGAAACAAAACATGAGAATAAACGAGTAAACATTATCTTGGTCAGTCGCTACTCGCTAGAGTGGTAGGGGATGAGGTTGAGTCTGAAGAGAGTAACCATTGTGTTCACAGGCTCATCCCACATTGATATTCACCTCCCTGTGCACCTCTACTATGAGACAAACAACCCCCCTCAGCTTCACTTATTAAAGACAACAGTGCAGGGTCAAATGCCTGGGCCCTTTTTGTGATAGTACCACATACTCAGGTTGAAGTGGGAACACTTCTACTATGCTGTAAAATCACTTGGATGTGTCAGTGTGTTTTACTTGTTGCTGTATGGTTAGTGCTCTTATTTATGCTAACAGCATAAATACAATGATTTAATGTATTTGTCTGTCAATCAGTATTTATTCAAAAGTAACCATTTTGAATAGTGCTATGTATTATTCCAGAGATTGGTGAGGTGTGTATTTGTCATTCCTGTCTCATCATAAACACTTTATTGCAGAGTACAAGGTTCATCCAAAGAATTTGCTTTGGCATGTGACGTCACGCTCAGTGACAACCTAACATTTAAATGATTAACGCATATTTGATGCTTAGTGACAACCTAGCTTCAGTCCATCAGAGCGTTAGTTCTCTCTAATGCTCTGTTAGGACTAGGAGCGGTACTCCTCCCATGGACTGAAAATTCCACTACCGCCATTCGGACATTATTTTAATTACTCACCTGCGCCCTCTTCAGATCTGGTCAATATAAATGACCATTGACCAGATCTGTAGAGGGCGCATGTGACTAAATAAAATAATTTGTTTTGATGAGCAGTGAAATTGTTTACTTTATTTTTACTACATCGCAATTCCTGTAGTGGAATTTTCAGTCCACGGGAATAGCACCGCTCCTAACAGAGCTTTAGAGAGAACTTGCTAATTCACAAACGATGTACCAAAGGGTTTTTCTATCTATGGCATATAGAGCAACAGGACATTACAGATCATATACATTTAAAACACTTGTTCTCAAAGTGGGGTCTGGGGACCCCCAGGGATCTTTGAGGGGTTTCCAGGGGGTCCTCAGCTAAATGATTGATATGTAGGAACCAAATGGACCCTTGTGGATCCATTTGGTTCCATTTTTATGCACTCAGAGTTATGGGGGTCTGTGGCCTTAATGCATACCAAACTGGGGCCCTTGAAATGAAAAAAACATTTAGCACGGTGGACTCATGAGCTTACATGGTCTTTTCTATGCTTTCTCTCTCTTAGATTCTGGAGAGTTCTCAAACCCTTCTGAGCGTACTGAAGGAGGAGGCGGGAAACCTCAGTAAAGCAACGGAACCCAGAGCCAAACATCACTAATGGCGACTTGTCCCCGACCACTGCAGCATTCCCTCCATTCGCAACTATATGGACTATTTTCTATGTTTTATTTTACTATCACAAGTACTTGTTTTTGATTAAATAAATTATTCTATTAACATTTCATAGATTGTCGTCATTTACATTTACTTACTCCTTTTTCCTGAAAAGTAACTGTTTTGGACATACAATAATTCTGCCTGACTACTGTAGACTCTACAGTATAGTGGTTTAGCCAATAGCCAAAGGGCAAATTTGTCCACACTTCCACAACATGATTTTAGACGTAGAGGACTCCTGGATCTGTGGGTGTCAACTGGCTCTGGACAAGGTGCAGTACTATCTGGGAACCCATTCGGTAAAAAAACAACAACTATATTCTACACTCCCTTCTACACAAATCAACATATTGTGTCTGTATAATTTCATCAACATTAATCCCTCAACTTCTACAGATTCCACTCACTTCTATAATGACTAGCTGGTTTCCAAACATTGCTGGCCTGGCGGAGACCTGTGCTCTGAGGAGCACCTTTTCTCGTTCAATTACATTTTATTGTGTAATATTATGTTCAGGTGTATCATTTCATTTTTTTTCCCTGTTCTGTGACCCACATACTGTTTAATTTTACTAGGAAAGGTGAGACTCATATTCATCAGTACAGCACAACTTAACACAAATTAAGAATTCCTAAGGGCTAATTTATACTTCCTTGCGACACCATTCTCAGTTCAAAAGTGATACGTTGTCCGACTAAGTATAAAATTGCCTTCAGACTCAATAGTACATGTACATGTTTATATTGTATACAGAAAATTGGCAAATTCAAATTGTAAATTCAATTCAACTTGATGAATGGCATTGTGAGAGTGTCATACAGATTCATGTTTTCAGTTTTCTGTTCCCTTTGTCGACATGCATAAGGTAGCGGCGCGTTAAAACCACGCAAACCCTATATACTTAGTTGACTGAGATCCCCCAGGGGTCTATTCTTTGTCCACCCCTGTTTCCCCTCTAGACCAAATAATCTTATTGCCGAAAATACAGTAGCTGATCTACAAGCTCACAATGCATCACAACACTGCATGTTCGTGCCAGAAAAGGGACGCTGCTAGGGTTCATGTGGTCTTTGTCTTCTTTTTTTTGGAAGAAATGAGCAGGGAATGAGGTACTAGCTTTTGTACTTGTCTTATTTGCTGCTGTGGCCATTATTTCTAGGCGAGGAGTGACTGTACAGCCACAGCTTGCAGGGAGTTCTGACAGGAGACGTCACACTGTTTTCAATAAAAAACTACTGTATATGTTACTTATATCATCATATTCAAGCAATTGTTGATTGCTTGACTATTGACTATTTAGGTCAAAAAATGACATGCTTTTGGTTCTATGAGAACACGCACACAGAATCGTTTTTGTGTGGTTTGGAAAAGATTAACTCAGTTAAGTTCAGTTAAGAGAAACTGGTCATGATGGTTGTAGCCTCGATCTCCAGGCTTTTATTGTTTAGTTTTGCTAAAAAAAATAAAATGCAATAAAATATGATGGTTGTGAATGAACTGAATTGTTTCAATGGACCAAAAGCAAACAATCGGATATGTTTGTATTGATGTAGTCATCCGGTAGCTCAACCAGCAGGGGTGTGTTTGTTCACAGTTGGGTTAGTTTTCTCTGACACAAATGAACATTTTCAAGCACTTTTTGCACCCCTCAGGACCACACCACCTGTTAAACAGCACCCAACAAGATGACACAGACAGAGGGTGGGTGGGTGTCCAAAGCTATATGAGTGGCGTGCTTCCTTCCGCATTGGCAAAGTAGGTAAAACGAGTAGAGGCAAATGATTTGGCACATGTTCCCGATACATACAAGTTCAGCTGTGACATTGTCATCAAGTTCCTCAGAGTTGGCAGGCTTCTCAGAGAACACCCTGAGGACGAAGTCAGCCTCCTTCTGGGGTTCAATTCAGCATAATCTCCTCTACACCAGTGGTTCTCAAACTTTTTCATGTCAAGGACCCCCAAATAGACACTTATTACCCCACGGACCCCCATTTGAAAAGATAAGCCAGGGACCCCCCATAAGAGAAGATTTTTACGTCTCTCTAGCAGTGATTCTCAACCATTTTAATTTCAAGGACCCCCCAGTTTGACATGCATTAGAGGCTACGGACCCCCATTTAATGGCATTTATACCTCTGGGACCCCGATTCATATTGTAAAATCAATGTTAATGTAACTCTGAGAGTGTGCAAATGGAACCAAATGGACCCTAACGGGTCCATTTGGTTCCATTTGCACACTCTCAGAGTTACAGAACCATAAGGGTCCATTTGGTTCCTATCCATCATTTAGCTGGGGACCCCCTTGAACCCCCTCAAGTACCCCTGGGGGTCCCCGGACCCCACTTTGAGAACCAATGCTCTACACTCCAGTCCACCCCAGTTGGTGGCGGTAATGCACCTCTAAATAGATTTGCCAACCCTCAAAGAAGAGATAGCAGTGTTGCCGTGTCGGTTTATTATAAGCGACTTTGAGCTTCTTTTTCTGTAAAGTTTTTTTTTGCTAGTTGCGGGTTGCGGTTTTTTGGGCTTTGTTTCTAAAGTATACTTGCTTATTTAGGCTTGCTTCCAAATGTTTGTAATTATTTTTTAAACCAGTGGTTCTCAAATATTTTCATAAATGTTTTTTTTCCCCAGGGAGCATCAGGGAGCATTTGTGTTGTTAGAATGTTTCAAAACATATTCCAAATATTCCACATTACAAGAGTTTTTGAAAATAGCAGATCTACAAGCTCGTCGTGAGCTTGTAGATGGGCTATTTTCAAACAACCGACGGTTTAAAGTGCTCATGATGCGACCTAAATAAGTTGCTTCTTTTGGGCTCGTTTTCCTAGACCTGGTTGCTTAATTTCTCTCACAGAACCTGGCAACACTGCCAGTACGTCCCTTCTGTTTGCACAACAACACACACAGCTAGCTAACCTTGTCCTGTGTAACTAAACTGTTATTATTAGGCCTCCTGGTACAGTACAGTCTGACGGTCAACAACAATGACACACTGGCTGTCTGTCACAACCGACTGATAGAAAAGCTACTGAGTGGGACTCAGAACGTAAGAGATACGCGTTTTATATGCACGCTAACAACAGAACCTACATAGCTCTAAAGCTGCTAACGCTAGCTCCCTCACGCAGGGTATGTCCCTGCAGTCATTGCTAGAACGTTGCTATCAACAACAAACAACTATCTGCTGATGCTACTACATTGAACTAGATTTTCATGCATTGTTATAACGTTGCTGAGTGTCAACAACAAACAACAACAACAACTACTGCTACTACGTTGATTGAGCTAGATTACATTGAACTAGATTTTCATTCATTGCTATAACGTAGCCCTGAAACGTGACTGTCATGTGAACCATGGCTAGCTATAACGTTGCTATCATCAACAACAACAACAAACAACTACTGCTGATGCTACTGCTACATTGAACTAGATTCCATTGAACTACATTTTCATGCATTGTTATAACGTTGCTGTTAGCTGTAGAATACAACCCTCGTAGTCGTATTTATGATTCTGACGTTTTCAATAGTTGTAGGGTTCACCCCCCATGGAGACAGGGACTTTCAGCACTATGCCCCGTAGACACTCCAAACGTGTACAAATTGAAAATAAAGGTGCTTACGCCCAAGCCCCAAATGTTAACTGTCTCTACGAGGTAGTAGTTGAATGTAATAATCCATATCTTTCAATAAAGAAGTGTTTTAATGCCGTCTGTGGCCGAACGCCATTTTTTCACCCTCGTTTACTTCCTGTTTACATTTAGTGTAATTCCGGGTTTCACCGGATGCGCCCCGTCACTACCCGTCGCTACCGCCCATTGGGAACTTCCGACAGAATCGCCCACAGACGGCATTAAAACACTTCTTTATTGAAAGATATGGATTATTACATTAAACTACTACCACGTAGAGACAGTTAACATTTGGGGCTTGGGGGTAAGCACCTTTATTTTCAATTTGTACATGTTTGGAGTGTCTACGGGGCATAGTGTTGAAAGTCCATGTCTCCATGGGGGGTGAACCCTACAACTCTCGTAGATTGAAAACATCAGAATCATAAATCTACGAGGGTTGTATTATTGTATACTACAGCTACGTTGCTGTCAACAGCGAAACGCTCTGTTACAAGCAAAAGTCAGGAATTCAAAAAGGACTTGTGTTAAAGTATAAAAGTATTGGTATCAAAATGGACTTAAAGTACCAAAAGTAGAAAGTACTCATTATGCAGAATGTCCCATTTAACACGTTTTCAAATGTATACAAATCTTTTGAAACTACAAGCTCACAATGCTACTACTGCTACATTGAACTAGATTTCAAAGCAGGACAGACAACCATCAACATTATTACGTCTCATAATGTTGATGTATGATGCATATTGTTTGTATTGACTGTTGCTAACATGTGATGAAGCAGTGGTGGAATAAGTACTCTAATATTGAAAGTAGCAATACCACAATATAAAAATACTCTGTTACAACTAAAAAGGCCTGTGTTCAAAGTGTTACTTGAGTAAAGGTACAAAAGTATTGGCATCAAAATATACTACTATACAGTACCACAATTAAAAGTATAAAATGTTTGAAAATAGCAGATCTACAAGCTCTCAACGTGTCGCATTGCGATGCGTTGTGAGCTTGTAGATCAGCTATTTTCAAATAGCCTATGTATAAAATAGGGCTAAAGTGGTTAATGTATGTTTTATGATATAATAATTTATATCTGCAAAGTAACTACCGGTAGTAACTAAAGTTTTCAAATAATTGTAGTGGAGTAAAAGTAATAGTACTGAAAATTGGAAATACTCCAGTAAAGTAAAAAAAAAAAAAAACTCAAAATTGTACTTAAGTGCGGTACTTAAGTACAAGTAAACGTACTTACAGTAGTTACTTTTACACCACTGTAATGAAGTCACCCACCCAGACCTGTTTGATGTGCGTGTCGTTCACAGACTAAGCCATCCAGATGGTCATCATGTCGGGCACAGCCTCTGTGCTGCAGCAGTTTGTCAGCGGCCTCAAGAGTCGGAATGAAGACACTAGAGCCAAGTCTGCCAAAGATCTGCAGCATTATGTGACCACAGAGCTCAGAGAGGTAAGGCGTGTAGCAGTAGGTGCTCTCACCGTTACACATTTAAGTGGACGATTAATTGTCACTCAAATAATTGCGATTAACGATTTAATTGTGTGTTTGGCGTTGAATATTGGAAAATTGCACATGGGGCAGATATGACAAATATCTGAAATATACAAAGAAATTGTTGACATACTGTATTTAAGCTTGCAAAGTTACAAAGCAGAAATAGCTTGTCTATTACAACGCGTTACTTCGTGACGCGTTGTAAGCTCGTAGATCAGCTTTTACAGTTTTATATAAATATTACATTTTTTTTTCAACATGTCAACGATTATGACGATTGTGAATGAAATGCGATGAAATATGTGGTTTTTTTATATGAAATTGTGTGAAGTTGCAAAATATGCGGAAAGTTTCGAAATATGCGCATATTTTGCATATTATGCGATGCGATGTGCATATTATCATGCGATGCGATGCACATATTATGCGATGCGCATATTATACGATACGATGTCATATGATGCGATGCAGCTTTTTTGAAAAAAATATTACCCCTGCATAATTATGCGCTATTTTGCTGATTATGCGGTAAATTATGCGATCGCATAATCACATTTTTCTGGAGGGTCTAGTTAGTATGTGCTGTGTGAGTCCAAAGTTATATATAATATAAACTTTTCATATTATGAACTCAAGTCATGTGACATGTCTTGTGGACATGATGATGTACCATATCGTTGCTTGTCGGACAGAAACCTTGTATCTCCATATTTCAGCTTTTTTAAGAATTAACTCATTCAGTGCCAGGCTTTTTCAAGCCTGTTGATCCCTGTGCCATGAAAAAGGCTATTATTTTACCTTTTCAATTGGTCACAGAAAAGGTCTTCAGTGTGATTGATCCCCTGATGGTTGCTAATCACTGAGTCACTTCAGGTGTGGTTTCACAAATTTCAACGAGGTCATTGTGACCTCGTTGACATTTGTTTTTGATGTTTGAAAGTGGCATGGCACACTCAGAAATACAGGGTTTACAATGGTAGGAAAAATGTTTTTTTCTTCTCTGTTTCCTTTTTAACATTGAAGTGGATGGAGCAATAAGTTTTTGAAAATCGTTTTCTCCTAGTTCCTTTGAGATAAAAATAACCCAAAAAAAAAATAACCAAAAAAAAAAAAATATATATATTTTGATTTTTTTTTTTTTTTTTAGGAGACGTCAAAAGACGTCATTGGCACTAATGGCCAATTGAAAACAGCCGTCAAAAGACGTCATTGGCATTGAATGAGTTAAGCCCTTACTTTGGCGTGCAAGAGTGTCACACAAAAGTAGCGGCAATAGCAGATGTACAAGCTCACAAAGCCTCGCGCTGTGTCACGTTGTGAGCCTGTAGATCTGCTATTTGTGCTGTTTTTAAAGGAGAAATCCGGTCATTTTAAGTGTTATGTTTGATGTGTGTCAAATCACTTACCAACGTATAAATGAAAATCGCGTAAATCCACAGAGCCCCCTATCGACCCCCACCGTTGTCATTGTAGGAGGATATAGAATAGCCCAAATTCGCCTATTTTAACCAATGCAAAGTCTGTTTTTTTGCTTCTAGTACTCATTGTTGAGTCCCATGATAATGTAACAGGCGCTAAAACTCCCGACAAGCTAACGGCTAATAACAAACGAGCTAACGCTGGGGCTGCTTATCTCTCTGAATGGCAGCCCCAGGTTGCCAGGTCGGGAGAGAAACCAGCAACCAGCATTAGCTCGTTCTGTTATTAGCCGTTAGCTTGTCGGGAGTTTTAGCGCCTGTTACATTATCATGGGACTCAACAATGAGTACTAGAAGCAAAAAAACAGACTTTGCATTGGTTAAAATAGGCGAATTTGGGCTATTCTATATCCTCCTACAATGACAACGGTGGGGGTCGATAGGGGGCTCTGTGGATTTACGCGATTTTCATTTATACGTTGGTAAGTGATTTGACACACATCAAACATAACACTTAAAATGACCGGATTTCTCCTTTAAAAAACCTTTTGAAAGTGAAAGTGTTACTGGGTTTTACACGTATTTTCTAACCAATGAAGTTTTAACAAGAGCTGGTGACTAAGTAATAATAACTACATTGCATCCATTGGAACACTGTTTATTTTATCCATTTCCTGAAAAGTAACCGCTTTGGACGTACAAGGTTTCCACCCGACAGACAGCGACAATATCTATGTACAGCAGGGGTCTTCAACAGGCGGTCCGGGACCCCTAGGGGGGGTCCTCAGAGTTGCTACAGGGGGGCCGCCAAATCTTTGTGTGATAGGATTTTGTTTTTTTACATTAACCACTTGAACCCTAGAATTCCTTTTCTGAGGGGAACATTAGCCGAAAATAGCCGATCTACAAGCTCTCAACGCCTCGCGCTGCGAGGCGTTGAGAGCTTGTAGATCGGCTATTTTTGGCAATGAAGCTATAGGTGTAGAGGGAAAAAAGAGCAGACTAAGTAAAAAAAAAAACTTTACTGTAATCTGAAAACACCATTTTAAACAATATAGAGTAGGGGTCCCTGCTTCATCTCTCTCTCAGCTAGGGACGTTGAAGACCCCTGCTGTACAGTGTTTTCTCAAAGCTGTTTGTTTGTCCTGATGTTTGATCTGCAATCTTCCTCAGCTGAGCCAAGATGAGGCCACCACGTTCTATGATGAACTGAACCATCACATCTTTGAGCTGGTGTCCAGCTCTGATGTGAACGAGAAGAAAGGAGGGATTCTTGCCATTGGTAAGCCTTGTCATACCTCGCATAACAAAGTAATGGTTGCAATACGGAACTTTGTTAGTGAATATAGCATTCATTTGACTAATTTGTATGGTACAGTATGTGAATACAATATAACACAACAGCAGTTATGAGCTTGTATATCTGCTGTTTTTGAATAGCCAAAGAAATCTAAAAATGACACGGATGCGTTCCCGGTCTTAATGGGTTCATGGTTTACTTAGCCGTACCTTAGCAGTTGACCTTGGTCGTGGTTGTAAGTGGTTGTCATTGACGATGGTGATGTGTTCCAGTGAGCCTGATTGGGGTCGAGGGAGGAAACGCCACCAGGATCAGCCGCTTCGCCAACTACCTGCGAAACCTCCTTCCCTCCAGCGACCCAGTGGTCATGGAGATGGCCTCCAAAGCCATGGGCCACCTGTCCATGGCGGGGGATACTTTCACTGCAGAGTACGTGGAGTTCGAGGTGAAGAGGGCACTGGAGTGGCTAGGGGCGGACAGGAATGAAGGCCGGCGCCATGCTGCGGTGAGTCGGGTAGCAGAACACAGCCTGTGTTGTTTGGGGCCGTGTTGTTTGTTGTTGCAGGGCTGCTAAGGGCGTGTTTTTATGGATATGGTGAAAATAGAGATGTCTACTGTGAGTATGATGTATGACTACTAGCATAAGACTGTCCCATCCCACTGCAGTGTTTCTTTGTTTAAACAGATATTAATTCAGAACAAGTTTTCTACGATACTGACAAAGAAGTCTCAGGATATGCACGGGGATTCGTATGATTGTGATTGCTATACATTTGCAATATTTTGTGCAGCTACTGTAGTTGGTATTACCAGGGATTTAGGCTATGACATGTTACATTACCCGGGAGCAGTATGGGTTGGCGCCCCAGCCTGCGTCTTCCGTGAGGAAGAAGCCCTACAAACCCACGGTGAGGCCTTTTAGGAGGGCCTTTCAGGCAAGCCGCAAGTGGAGCCTGCAGTACCACCACGGCCCAAGACACCATCACGCCGGAGTGAAATGTTTGGAGCGGGGGAGTCTGGTGCAACGCTCAGGTCCTGGACCTGGTGAGACGAAGGAGGGGCCCGGACAGAGCCTAGTCCCTCCACGTGCCAGAGCCTCCCCCGGTCCCGGCAGAGTAGTTCCGGAGAAGCGGACTGAGGGGCCCTGTCTTTCCCTAAGATGACTGACCGTGGGTAGCTACTAGGACGTAAGTCGGGGCTTGATCAACCCCGGCTGGCTCACCTGGGCGAGGTTGTATGTTGCGAGATCCGAAACACCCGTCGACCCCAGGCTACAACACTGATGATACGTCCCAGGTGCATCCACGTGGTGTTTTTTATTTATTGTATGTAGTTATTACTATGGGAATGAGATAGCACAAACACATCAGGTATTTGTAAATGATCCTGAAATCCACATGATCCCGAGATCCACATGATTAGATTGTTTTCATGGTACTGCAAATGTTTGCTTTTGCTAGCTTGAATGAATGGTTACCTGCAATCGTGAAATGTGTTTTTCTCCTTTGCCGTGCAGGTGCTGGTGTTGAGGGAGTTAGCAGTGAGTGCACCCACCTTCTTCTTCCAGCAAGTGCAGCCCTTCTTTGACAACATCTTCTATGCCGTATGGGACCCCAAGCAGGCCATCCGAGAAGGGGCGGTCTCAGCCCTGCGAGCGTGCCTCATCCTCACCACACAGAGAGAGACCAAGGAGATGCAGAAACCGCAGTGGTACAAAGTAAGGCCTCCCTCTTTCCTGTCCCACTACTGTTTTCTTTTTTGTCATTATGAAGTGACGTGCGTCGATACGGACTGTATAGAGCTGCAACAATTGATTATTTTCGTAGTGATTCTTTTTGGATTACTTTTTAGATTATTCGAATAAGTAAGAGGCGTGTTATTATATTAATTACCCAAACTATTTATATATCAACAAATCGACACAAACAATTATAGTTATTAACTACTACTAATCATTTTATATTTTGTCATACAATGTTATTGGGCAAAAATAGCTGATGTACAAGCTCACAACACGCAATGCAATGCTAGATCTTTTGCTATTGTATAAAAAGAATAAAATAATCCACAATCGATAATTTTATTAAAATCGAGATTTATTTTCTCTAATTGATTAGATCGCTTAGTTCGATTAACCGTTGCAGCCCTAGCACTGTGCTGTATTTGTAAGGGGAACAAATGGCCGCCCTTGTAATGGGAAATCTTGACGTTTGTGCTTTCCCTCGAAGCAAACATTTGAGGAGGCAGAGAAAGGCTTCGATGAGACCTTGGCCAAAGAAAAGGGAATGAATCGAGAGGACAGGGTCCACGGTGCTCTCCTCATCCTCAACGAGTTGGTTCGTATCAGCAGCATGGAGGGAGAGGTGAGAGGACCTAACTTTTTGCAGCAAAATATTGACATAAATATGGATACGCAAATATGCATAGTGAAGCTCTGTGCACGTCTCACTCTCACCTGCCTCTCTCCACTCAGCGGATGCGTGAGGAGATGGAGGAGATTACGCAGCAGCAGCTGGTGCACGACAAGTACTGCAAGGAGCTGATGGGCTTCGGCACCAAGCCGCGCCACATCACACCCTTCACCAGCTTCCAGTCGGTGCAGCCGCCGCAGTCCAACGCGCTGCTGGGCCTGCTGGGCTACAGCACGCCGCAGGGCTTCCTCAGCTTCGGAGCAACGCCCGTGCCCGCCAAGAACCTGCTGGTGGAGAGCCGCTACTGCCGCGAACTCATGGAGGAACGCTTTGACCAGGTATGGTACATTCATTGTGTAAGCAGATTGTTTGATAGGAATCAGCAGTTGAACTGTTGAACTGGGATGGGAGCCTACAGAGTTGGAGCCAATATGTATTTACGTATGTACTACTACTTATACAGTATGAATGTATGAACAGTATTTGTGTATGTATGTATGTATGTATGTATGTACTTTTTTATGAATATATTTATTCATGTTTCATATTGGTATGTACTGTATTTATGAACAGCATGTATGTATGGTATGTACTGTATGTACTTATGTATGTATGTGTTTATGTGTGTACTTATTCATGTATGAACAGCATGCATGTACTTATGTATGTATTTATTAGGGGCGGAAATTGGTAGGTACCTGACGATTCAATTCGATTCCGAGGGCTACGATTCAATTAAATTGCGATTACTGCGATTACTGCGATTCGCAATTAATTTACTTCCATTATCTTTTATTGATAATACAAATTAAGTCCTTTTTTGTAAAATAATACTGACTTATAACAAAGGCTTCTCAATATTCTGATAACCAACCAAAATATGGCTGCTACTCTGTGCAATTAGCGATATGATGAAAAAATTATAATAATAATAATAATAATCGATTTTTATCCTCCTATAATTTGACAAACCTCTGGCCATGGTATCTTGGTATTTTCAACTGTGTGCCTGTTTCTCCTCACTGGCTAAATTTCAGTTGAACTGAACTCTCTAACCCTTCAATATCTGAACCAGACTCATAAGCGTTGTCCTGTATCAGGCCATCAATAATTACATTGTTTCCCCGACTCTGGTTTTCTCTATACAATCGGTTTTGGATATGATATCCTTGTTTTCATAGTACATACACTGAGAGGTCAGAGACTGCAGTTGTGTTAAAATGAACCAACGTTCTTCTCCATCTCTCTCACGTAATCAATTTGGGCTTGAGAGAACCGAAGACTGGATTTGACCTCCTGTAACTCTTTCATGATGATTCCATTAATTCTAGTGGTTGGTGGACATGAAGTTTCCTTGTCTGTTGAGCATTTCCACATAGTAATAATCTTCATCATTAGTGAGTTTTTTGTTTTGTTTCTACGGGCCATGCCTTACCCGCTGTTTAAAGATGTGATGAATTTAAATGTTCAATACTGAATACATCCTGGGGCCTTGTCAGCCAGTTCAAGCACAGCAGATGAGTAGGCCCGAGGAAGAGTACACAAATGTCAGGAAACGCAAAATCCATCCACAACTGTTGGCTGCATATGCTCTTACTGTAGCTTGTCACTCAATTGTTGAGTAGCACTTTGAATTAAAAACGTTTAAGTCCATATATAATATAAAATGATAGTTAAAAACTAATTGGGTTGTCAGGAGCCCAATAACATTCAGCTTCCAAACAGGAAGCGCGTGTGTCTTGTGGACATTGTTACATTTGTCAAGAGACAAAACAATAGAAAAAGACTCCTCTTGGGTTGTTTACCCCCCAAAAAACTTCAAGTCACTGTTGCCATTTATTTAGAAAATGTTAAACCCTCTCATGCGAGTTCTAAAAATGCCTAAATTGTAACCTGGGTGTGTGAATTGACTCAACAGCTTTGCTCTTGAGATTAGTGCTGTCAGTAGCACATGTGTCATTGAAGACGTGTTCTTTTTTATTGTGTCTGGGTCAGGTGTGTCGCTGGGTGCTAAAATACAGGACCAGTAAGAACCCTTTGATCCAGATGACCATCCTGAACCTCTTGCCACGGTTGGCTGCCTTCCAGGCTAACACCTTCACAGGTAGGATGTGAACATCAGCGTGAATTCTCTGTTGTAGACTCTGGAATAGTCTCCCGTCCCATGCTAAGTCCTGCCTCACCATTGACAAGTTGAAAACTAATTTAAATACCCAAAATGTTTCTATTGCTTTTTGCTCAGACTGAGGTTGCCCCATCGTTTAGTCCACTCATTGGATTTATTTTGATATATGTAAATATCCTCTTAATCTTTTGCTACCTTTTTTCATTTACTGTGTTTAATTACACTTTAGTCTTTGCTTTTGTGGATTATGACATATTGAGGTTATGTTATAAAATGTGATATATAAATAATAAATAGTTGACTTGACGTGAAATCAACTGTTTCTGCCCTCCTATCCAGTCACAATGGCTGATGGAATCAAAAATGCACCAGCCACTTTAGAATTAGACCAGAGGCTCTCAACGATGGATCGTTACCTGCCAAAGTTGCACCCTCATTTCAAACCCTTGGTATAGTGTTTTAGTTATGGTGATTAACCCTCCTAATCCCCCTTGCAGACCAGTACCTTTCAGACACCATGGGCTACTTGCTGGGCTGTCTGAAGAAAGAGAAGGAGAGGACGGCAGCCTTCCAGGCCCTGGGGCTGCTGGTGGTGGCGGTCAGGACGGAGATCCATCCTTACCTCACCAAGATCCTGGAGATCGTCAAGGCTGCGCTGCCACCCAAGGATTTTGCACACAAGTCAGTCATCTACTTCTCCATTATAGACTAGAGCAGTGTGACAAGAAGCTAATAAGGGCCAACCACCTTAAGATCACTATCAAAACAGGACAACAAGATCAGCATCTTACTTTCATCATGATATTTTCTGTACAAAAATTGCAATACCTAAAAGTAGCACAGCTTTGTTTTCTCTCAACCAATACTGGTAAAGCCAAAGCATAGTATCTAGCTGCGACTTTTTATTTTGCCGATTATGCTATCAATTACTTTTGAAGCATGTTTTTTGATAAAATCGACATTTTTTTCCCCCCTAATTGATATGATATAATTTATTAAATTGATTAGTCCGATTAACTATTGCAGCCCTATTGGACTTCACGGTCCATTTATAAAAATGTCTGTGTATTGTGTGTATATATCCAATTGAACGTTATGTATATATCACAACAAGCACTCAAGCCTAGGGACAGGGACACACAAGAAATTCCCCATATTGGCCCGGACGGTTGGCGTAACCGTCTGGGCACCTAGGCTGGAAATCCAACCTGACAGCGTGTCGCGGGTTCGACTCCCGATCCCGACAACCTTTGTTGCGTGTCACCCCCCCCCCCCCCCCCCACCTCTCTCCCCATTTCCTGTCAGTATACTGTTCCTATCAACAAAGGCAGAAAAAAAAAGAAAGAAAAAAAAATTATATATAATATTTACTTATTTATTTTGTAATATATAATCAATTCAATTGATTAGTTTGATTAACTGTTGCGGCCCTAATAATCAACATACGTATGTAATTATAATTCAAATATATCCTTATACTCATTCGATGCAAATTCTTTGTTTGTTTGTGTGTGTGTGCGTGTGTGTGTGTGCACGCGTGTGTGCGAGCAGGAGGCAGAAGACCATGCAGGTGGATGCCACAGTGTTCACGTGCATCAGCATGCTGTCCAGGGCCATGGGTCCCAGCATCCAGCCCGATATCAAGGAGCTGCTGGAGCCCATGCTGGCCGTGGGTCTCAGGTAGGACACTAGGTTCTCTCCAGGGATATACTCAGACACCATGGGTCCACTAAACCAGGCATTGGATAGACTGTGCTTATGTGCACGTGAATACCCTCCGATGACTCTGAATAATCAGGTCAGTTAAAGTGCTTACTAGGCTTGTTTGATATAACAACCTGATAGTCACGGGATGATTATGAGTTTTCAACTCTAATTACCCAATGTTCAATACTTTTGAAAATAGCATGATCTACAAGCTCAGGCATTGCGACCCAATGTGAGCTTGTAGATCGTCCATTTTCGCTATTTGTCGTATGATAAAGTATCTAGAGCTTAAGTGTTTAAGACCTGGCTTACAGTGTGACCATTTCCTTAATTGGTTAGACCCTCCAGCAAAATGGCGCATAATTATGCAGGGGTAACGTTTTTTCAAAAAGGCCGCATCGCATCGCATAATATGCGCATCGCATAATACGCACATCGCATCGCATAATACGCATATCGCATCGCATAATACGCACATCGCATCGCATAATATGCGATTCGCATCGCATATTTCCGCATATTTCGCAACTTTGAACATATTTCACATTTTTCGCAACTTTGAACATATCGCATTTTTCGCATATTGCCGCATATTTCACAACTTTCCGCATATTTTGCAACTTCCCGCAATTTCACCGCATAAAATTGCAAAAAAAAACGCATATTTCGTCGCAGAATCAAGGATTTTAGCCCGCATAATCAAGAGTTTTAGCCCGCATAATCAAGAGTTGTAGCCCGCATAATCAAGGATTTTTGCCCGCGTTTTTCTGGAGGGTCTAATTGGTGTATTTCAGGGAATTCTTATCAATGTGCATGTAAATAAGCTGGTAGATTGGATGTATCATTAGGTAACATCATTAGGTTTAATGAAGGACGGTAATGAGTTTGTATGATTAGGATGAGGGTGGGATTATGAGGAGGAAAACTCCGCTTAACCAGGGGGTCCCCAGTGAAATTAGTTAACATGTTCAAAAATAGCAGATATACAAGCTCATAGCCACGTGCTTGTAGATCTGCTATTTTTGAAAAATCTTGAATATGCGTGCATATCGTTGAGCGAACATTTTTAACTCAAATCTTTGCTTCTGGGGGGTGGGGGGGGCCCTGGCACAAAACATTTTCAGATGGGGGGTCCGCGGCCAAATATATATCAATGTAGGGGTCCTTGGCATGAAAGAGGTTGAAAAAAGCACTGTTCTAAACGGTTCTAAACAGTGTGTAAACTCCCTCTCCCTCCCTCCCTCCCTCCAGCCCTGCCCTGACGGCGGTGCTGTACGACCTGAGCCGTCAGATCCCCCAGCTGAAGAAAGACATCCAGGACGGCCTCCTCAAGATGCTGTCCCTGGTGCTGATGCACAAGCCCCTGCGCCACCCGGGCATGCCCAAAGGCCTGGCCCACCAGCTGGCCTCGCCCAGCCTCACCAACATCCCCGAGGCCAGCGACGTGGGCAGCATCACCCTGGCCCTCCGCACGCTCGGCAGCTTTGAGTTCGAAGGTAAACGCGCACGCACGCACGCACAACGACAAATTACAAACCCCATGCGTTATCGTTTCATCGTAATGAGTTTTTAAAGTACGGGCTGATTAGAAACGGGGACTTAATTTTTGCCAGTGAAATTCAAACGTCTGTTGGCGTGTTAACCCATTCAATCCGGGGAACGCATCTGTGTCACTCTGGATTTCTTTGGCTATTCAGAAATGGCAGATCTACAAGCTCATAGCGCGGCACCGAGTGCCGCGCTATGAGCTTGTAGATCTGCCATTTCTTTGAAAAATCGTCAACATCTGTGGAAATCTTTGAATATATAATTTTTTTAACCGAACATTTGTAAAATGTGTTGTTCCAGGGACCCCCAGAAGCAAAGGTTTGAGTTACAAATGTTTGCTTTAAAAATATATATACAAAGATTTGCACACATTTTCAAGATTTTTTTCAAAAATAGCAGCCATGAGCTTGTATATCTGCTATTTTTGAATAGCCCAAAGAAATCTTAAAAATGACACAGATGCTTTCTCGGTCTGAATGGGTTAACCGCGCAATGATGATGTTTTGCCAACATTCATTGACTCAACCGTTCAGGTTCGCTAATGTTTTAGTAATTATGCAGAAAATGTAAGCAAATGTGTGTCAAACCATAGTAAAACCATTCACGGAAAAGTGGTCTATATTTTTTCTGAGATATACTCTATTACTCTGATATATCAATGAATAAGATGATAATCATACTATGAGTCACTATTCCAGATGTGTGTAACCATAGACCATTGGTTCTCAAAGTGGGGTACGGGGACCCCCAGGGGTCCTTGAGGGAGTTCCAGGGGGTCCCCAGCTAAATGATGGATAGTTAGGAACCAAGTGGACCCTTATGGGTCTGTAACTCTGAAAGTGTACAAATGGAACCAAATGGACCCGCCATTTGTACGCTCTCAGAGTTAAATTAACATTGATTTTACAGTATAAATTGGGGTCCCAAAGATAGAAATGCCATTAAATGGGTTTCCTTTGCCTCAAACTGTCAAACTGGGCGCCCTTGAAATCAAAATGGTTGAGAATCACTGTTAGAGCCGGAAGAATATTCTCTTATGGAGGTCCCTGGCATATCTTTTCAAATGGGGGTCTGTGGGCTAATAATAAGTGTCAATGTGGGGGTCCTTGACATGAAAAGGGTTTGAGAACCACTGCCATAGACCAGTGGATCTCAACCTGTGGGTCGGGACCCAGATGACAGTGAAGTGACAATTTAAGACTTTTAAGAGCTTTTTAATACCTACTGTAAATAAAAGGGGGAAAATACCATTACTGAATCAAAAGTAATTAACAAACTATACTATAAAAAAAGGTCAAACTTTGGCCAAATCACCAAATAATATAGGAAGCAAAAATTGTGAACATAGCAGATCTACAAGCTCACAATGCCTTGCAACGTGAGGCGTTGTGAGCTTGTAGATCTGCTATTTTCAACATTTATGTGTGGAACCGAGTCAAACTAAATGTAATGCCTCAACTCCTACATTCCAAGTGCTTGTCAGGGTGGAGGGGGGTCCCCAGTGAAAGATTATGATTATTTTAGGGGGTCACGGCCTGAAAAGGTTGAGAACCACTGCCATAGCAAACCACAAACCCTCTTTCCTTCGCTTTCTAGGACACTCCCTGACCCAGTTTGTGCGCCACTGTGCCGACCACTTCCTCAACAGCGAGCACAAGGAGATCCGCATGGAGGCGGCTCGCACCTGCTCCCGCCTGCTCACCCCCTCCATCCAGCTGATCAGCGGCCACGGCCACGTGGTCAGCCAGACGGCGGTGCAGGTGGTGGCCGACGTACTCAGCAAGCTGCTGGTGGTCGGCATCACCGATCCCGGTAAGACAAAAAGGGAAAGGACGGCTGTAGGTCCTGCAACGATTATTTTCCCTAGCGATTATTCTATCGACAACTTTTTAGATTAACTCATTCAATGCCAAACGTATTTCTACTTCATTCCTTCTGACCGCCAGAGGCAGTGTTTTCAACACCTGAACTATCCAGGTGTTGAAAACACTGCCTCTGGCGGTCATCCGGAATTCGTAGAACCTTAGTTATATGCATAACTCTCGTTCTACTTCATTCCTTCTGACCGCCAGAGGCAGTGTTTTCAACACCTGGATAGTTCAGGTGTTGAAAACACTGCCTCTGGCGGTCATCCGGAATTCGTAGAACCTTAGTTATATGCATAACTCTCGTTCTGGCTTTATCACCCCTGTGCCAAGGCCAAAAATACATTGTAAAAAAAAAAGTGCTCAGGAGCTGAGATACAGCCTTTTTCAGTAAGAAGTTAAACAAGAAGTAATCTGAGTTCCCAGAAGTTCTCGCCAGCTCTCTCATACATACGGGAGGGGCGAAGGAACAAACAAGAAGTGAATGGAGCAGCAAATCTTCAAATCATGATATCTTGGGTTCTGATTCTTTTTTTTCAAAAACATTTATTTTTATTTTTATGACGTCGGCGACGTCATTGACACTCTGGGCTTATGAAAAACTTGATGTCGGCGACGTCAATGGCACTGAATGAGTTAATCGAATAATCGAGAAGGGGGTTTTTATTAATATTTTTTACATTTTGTACACGTCAACAAATCGATTAACCACCTGTCTTCTGCTTTGTCGCACAACAGTGTTGTGCAGACAAAACGAGCGGGAAAACAGATTTACAAGCCGTAAGCTTCTACTGTAGATCTGCTGTTTTTGGCACACGGCGTGTGAATCAAGCATTAGTCCTTATCGAGTACCTCAGAGAATAACCAACTCGGAGAAGAAATGGTCACGTTTTAGAGCAAGGGTCTTCAACAGGGGGTCCGGGACCCCTAGGGGGTCCTCAGAGTTACTACAGGGGGTCCGCCAAATCTTTGTGTGATAGGATTATGTGTTTTACCTTAACCACTTGAACCCTAGCATCCCTTTTTCTGAGGAGAACTTTAGCCAAAAACAGCAGATCTACAAGCTCACAACGCCTCGCGCTGCGAGGCGTTGTGAGCTTGTAGATCGGCTATTTTTGGCAAAGAGGTATAGGTTAACAAAAAAAAAGTTTAATCGAAAACACAATTGTATACAATATAGAGGGGGTCCCTGCTTCATTATTCTCTCAGCTAGGGGGTCCTTGGCCTGAAAGACCCCTGTTTTAGAGGCGAGAGTGAGTTCAGACAGTCTGACCGAGAGTCACACAGCAAACAGTTCAAATGACGAATGTGAATATGAATCACACACATTTACAAGCAAATGGCACACGCAGCAACATTGGAATAGACGAGCACAGTTGGGTGTATGAATAATTAAGTTGATACAAAGAATAATAAAGTTGTTAACTAGTAGTACGAACTCTTGTTTTATTGTTGTACTGTTTTATTGGATCTTGTTTAGTCGATACACTTTTTGTATTAGCTCGTGCTCATTTGATTTTGCAATTTTTTCTCATCTGTTAAGTAGGTAGCTGATATATTGCACTTATACCTTGGTGCTAGGTATACTCTTGGTTGCTTGTTTTTGCAGGAAATGCACTTAAGACTTCTGGTGATTAGTAGTTTCGTTCCCTACCTATGTTGAATGCACTTATGGTAAGTCGCTTTGGATAAAAGCGTCTGCTAAATGACTGTAATGTAATGTAATGTACATCTATGTCTAAGTGCAGTATCCTAAAAATAACGCTACAGCCTGTGCAATGATCATTGTAACATTCTGTACACATCCTTTAAAAATGCTGCAGTCATATTTTGCCTTGACTATTTAAAGACAACGGTTGTCAGATGTGCTATTACATTCATTTTCGCCCCGACGAAGACCTGTGTAATAAAGTTCCCGGATCACCAGATTTCCTTATTCTTATTACAGTCATATTGTGTCTATTGCCCTTGTATTTGTATTACTTATCTCTTACTCTGTGATAACGTGTGAACACAGAGAGTATACCACCAATTCAAAATTCCTTGTTCCGGGGCCAATAAATTGAAGTTCTTAATTGAAGCTCTATCTGATTCTGAAGTTCTTTGTCCATTGTCCTCCGACAGACCCCGACATCCGCTACTGTGTGCTGGCGTCTCTGGACGAGCGCTTTGACGCCCACCTGGCCCAGGCGGAGAACCTCCAGGCTCTGTTTGTGGCCCTCAACGACGAAGTGTTTGAGATCCGAGAGCTGGCCATCTGCACCATCGGCCGCCTCAGCAGCATGAACCCGGCCTTCGTCATGCCCTTCTTGCGCAAGATGCTCATTCAGGTAGGAAATTCACACCTGACCCGTAACCGGTGGTGGAAAGTAACTAAGTACATTTACTTAAGTGTTATACTTAAGTAAAATTTTGAGGTATTTGTACTTTACTTGAGTATTTCCAATTTCCAATACTTTTACTTCTACTCCACTACATCTCAGAGGCAAATCTTGTACTTTTACTCCACTACAATAATTTATAAACTTTAGTTACTTTTCAGATATAAACTATGATATAATGAAACATACATGAACCACTTTAGCCATATTTTATACCTAGGCTATTTGCGATGCGACGCGTTGTGAGCTTGTAGATCGGCTATTTTCAAATATTTAGTACTTTTACTTTTGGTACTTTAAGTACATTTTGATGCCAACACTTTTGTACTTTTACTCAAGTAAATTTTTAATTATGGACTTTTACTTGTAACAGGGTATTTTTATATTGCAGTATTGGTACTTTTACTTAAGCAAAGAATTTGAGTACTTTTTCCACCACTGCCCGTAACCACCTAGACGCTGTATACTTTGTTGACGGGGTTGCCCAGGTGTTTATCTTTGCCCCTCTAATTTCTCCCCTCTATATAAATCTCTACGACGAAAACAGATTATCTGTTGGCTATTTTCGGGGACTGTTTCGCTATATGTTTGCGTATTCTGAAATGCCCATGTTAGGGACACTAGGGTTCATTTCATGGTTTTGGAAACAACAACAGGGTTACAGACTACAGAGACATACAGGACTCACCGTGCTTTCAAATTCATCTATTTGCAAGTTTTCAGGGAGACGCCTTATTGCCTGCAGAGGGCAGCAGAGCTTCAGAAACCAAAGTCTTTACTGATAGTAAAGATGCGGTGCAGCCATACACATAACGCTCAACTTGGTCTATCTCCTCTCCTCCTCTCTGTGACATGGTTGTGGTCTGTGTGCAGATCCTGACGGAGTTGGAGCACAGCGGCGTGGGCAGGAACAAGGAGCAGAGCGCTCGCATGCTGGGTCACTTGGTCTCCAACGCTCCCCGCCTCATACGCCCGTACATGGAACCCATCCTCAAGGTATGACAAGGCGCCCGTTCAGCACCAGCTGGCAGTGTGTAGTGGCTGACGAGCCGGCTTCCTACGTAAATATGGGGGTTCATGCACTTTTTGATTCCAAGGACCCCCTGTTTGGTGTGTCATTAGGACCGCACACCCCCATAACCCAGAGCATTAGTTCTCAAAGTGGGGTACGGGGACCCCCAGGGGTACTTGAGGCGGTTCCAGGGGGTCCCCAGCTAAATGATGGATAGGAGCCAAATGGACCCTTATGGTTCTGTAACTCTGAGAGTGTACAAATGGAACCAAATGGACCCTTATGGTTCTGTAACTCTGAGAGTGTACAAATGGAACCAAATGGACCCTTATGGTTCTGTAACTCTGAGAGTGTACAAATGGAACCAAATGGACCCTTATGGTTCTGTAACTCTGAGAGTGTACAGATGGAACCAAATGGACCCTAACGGGTCCATTTGGTTCCATTTGTACACTCTCAGAGTTAAATGAACATTGATTTTATAATATAAATTCGGGTCCCAGAGGTATAAATGCCATTAAATGGGGGTCCGTAGCCTAATGCATGTCAAACTAGGGTCCTTGACGTTAAAATGGTTGAGAATCACTGCTAGAAAGCCGTATAAACCTTCTCTTATTGGGGTCCCTGGCTTATCTTTTCAAATGGGGGTCCGCGGGCTAATAAGTGTCAATTTGGGGGTCCTTGACATGAAAAAGTTTGAGAACCACTGACCCAGAGTATACAAATGGAACCAAATGGACCAGTGAGGGTCCATGCAGAGCTGCACGGGTCCATTTGGTTCCCCTGGGATCACCTCAAGGACCCCTGGTAGTCCCTGGACCCCGTTTTTTGAGAACCACTGATGTTGCGTGCTCACAATATTATGAACAGAATGTCAGTGACGAGAACTTATATCTGCAATACACACTTTTTATTTATGACGGAAATCCACCCGTGCAGTGGAATTTGTGGCGCCCCCAAAAAGGTTTCAGCCAGTGCCCAAGGAAAATCAACGGCGCCAAAATGATAAGAATTGAGATTAAAAATCATTCAAATACTCTAAACAACTAGCTTGTTTCAAGTTCAGCCCATTAAACCCCTCTTTATTGCAATGTTTTGCATGGTTAATAGACAGGTTATCAGTGCCTTAAACATCTTGGCTTCATACCTATGGTCCATTTCCTGCAACGGTGGAGATTTACTGTACTGACATCAGTACTTGAACAAAGCCAACTGATTCATTACGGACAGAGCATACAAGGTGAACAGAGTCCAAATAAAGCACATATAAACAGTCATCTGTCTTTATGGAAATGTTTTCCACTGCCTTGTGGTTTCCTAGTTGTCTAGAATACAAAGCATGCCTTTCCCCCCTAATGTGCGGCTTGTTTTGAAGTGAATATTTATAGATTTTGTGGCAACTTTGGATATCCAAACCGTGCCAATTTATATTCATAAGGGTCCACAGATCAAAAGTACAAAATGTCTTTTATCACAAAAGTGATCTAAGTTGGGAATGTTATGGAGTGATTGTTTACGTTCCACTAAATGTGTTGCTCAAATAAATATTGTATAGTTCTCAAAGGGTGAAAATAAACCTGTGGTGAAGTTGGGTATGTCAGTTTTCCATAAAGTGATGGCCACGAAATTAGACCATCCCTGTCATTTTCAGAATAGTATTGGTTGCTCTACACCTCAGAAAGCATAAAAACCATGTCCAATTCAGACAGACAATTGGCTCTGTCTAGTATGTACAGTATCATCTTTGTACAAGACAAGCTGTTGTTTGCAACAAATCAATAACTAGGATTGTAGCCAGTCACCTGCCCCTTTGAATGATGATGTATGGCATTCCACTCGTCTCTCCCTCAAACTCACTCCCCACACTTTTCCAATCTCTTTTATTCCTTTTTTTCTTTTTAGTCGTTAGGCCAATTCAGACTGTATCTGATATGGCCGTTTTGCCGTTCCAACTCTGTGATGCGTTTTTCATCGCTTGATATTGTGTGTCCCATTCACTCAAGGCAACCTTTCACCTCTCTCCCTACCATTCAGGCTCTTATCCTGAAGCTGAAAGACCCGGACCCCAACCCTGGCGTGGTGATCAGTGTCCTGGCCACCATTGGAGAGCTGGCCCAGGTACTGTAGGCTTTTGACTGCCATGTTTTATTCCATTCTGAACTAGAAAGGAAAATAGACCTTGAATAACAGAATTTGAACCGTAAGCATTTGTTTTGTTGTTCATGCTGCCAAATTCTGTTTCAGGATCGGTTTGTGAAGAAAAAGCTTAAGTTAATAAGGCTGCTTTGTTGAACTGACCACACTTACTTAGGAATCTTAGCTATGTCTCAGTTAAAACAGGATAAAAGGATGTTTGCTTGCCACCCTATGTAGCTCTTCAGTTGCTGTCTGCAATAATAAGAACGATAAAAATCAAGTGTTAAAGACATCAGGCGCTATGAGCCGCGCTATGAGCTTGTATATCTGCTATTTTTGAATAGCCAAAGTGTAAAATAATGTTTTTTAGCTCAAATAAAAAAAATGACGCAGATGCGTCCCAGGTCTTAATGGGTTAAGAGCCACACAGTGAACCCCTGAGTGTTCATTTAATTTTTTTTTAATTTCTTGAGAGTACTGTAATGACCCTCAGAGTCAAATGAACACTTTGCTATGCATGGTAGGATACCCAAAGAGAGGGAAGGGGCAACAGAAGACAAGAGATGGCAGGCTCCATTAGACGTCTCAGCGCAAACAGACGTTACAAAGGGCTTTAGTGAAGAATAAAGAGCAAGATGAATGCATAAGAACTGCTATAAAACACAATCAAAGGATTCACGTGGTTTGCATAAAAAATCTAAACCTCCAAAGGTGATGTAAAGGTTTTAACTTTGATAGATTCCATGAATGCAAAAAAAAAAAGGGGAAGCAGGTGTCTTTCCTTGTTCTGATTGGTTCACCTGATACCTGCGCTGACAGGTGAGCGGCCTGGAGATGCGGAAGTGGATGGACGAGCTTTTCCCCATCATCATGGACATGCTTCAGGACTCCTCCTCATTGGCCAAGAGACAGGTATGTCCAGAAAGTGATTGGCGGGTGTTCATATGGTTCCCATATTTTCCGCTATTATCTCCAGCACATCGTAGTAATCCTTACCTCAAAACCTACCTTGCACTAAATCTTTTCAAATTTATGTCTCGAAAAGAATTATTCAGTCGGTCAAGTTTTTTTTGTGCCATCACATTGGTTGAAAGAAACACTACAGTACGTACACTATGTTTCTTTAAAGACATAACCAGAGCTTGCGAGTTCAGTTGTTTAATGCCAGGCTTTTCTTGTGAAAAGAAACACATGGAATCTGTCAACGTTCAGTACAAACGCCCTCCCCGCCCTCTGTCTCATCATCTCGTAATGTTTTCATGTTCAGAGTCTTTTCCGTTTCCGCGAGCTCCTTTCGCTCGTCCTTCAGCGCGGTCTTCGTATCGGTCAGCTCGTCGTCTAGATCTTCGCCCTGTTCCGCGCCGTGAAAAGGTTTTCGGTGATCGCCTTCTTTTCCGTAAACAGGTCCTCTCTCTCCTTCATCCAGTTCCTGTCTTTCGTTCCCAACTGGACCCTGAAGTCCTCTGCCATGGCGAACTTCTCGATCCCCCAAAGCAGCTCCTGGGAGATCCATTCTCCCTTCATGTTGTCCCGCTCGAGCTCCAGCTTCTCTTTCTC
>NC_139947.1:21771959-21781959 GCF_963454915.1 Gymnoscopelus microlampas
AATATGTAGAATTCTCCAATATCATCTTTTTTAAGCAACAATATCAAAAATACAATATCAACATATTGAAAATATAATACAAGAAAGGGCACAACGTTCAGTTCGGGCAATAATTCTCCATAATAATCTCTCTATCTCTTCATTGCCCCTTTATTGCCCCCTCCAGCTGTAGCCATTGTTTTCTTAAATTGCTTTATTATGCTTTTGACACTTGCTTTGGCAATGTAAACGTATGTTGCCAATAAAGCTCCTTTGAATTGAATTGCTTCCCTTTTTTAACCTGCATTCATATTCAATAAATAAAGATAACATTATTGTGTACAAAATGTCATTTTAACCGATCTATATGTAGAGTATGTTAATACAATATAACTAGTGCATGAGTGGTTCAAGGTAGTTTCCCTACTCTTCCATTGAGAAATATAGACCTTTGTGTCGGGTAGGACACCTACTGGTTGACAAGTAGTACTGCCTGAGGATTGCTTTTAATATACACGTGTATATAATGTAAATAGCAGACCCAAGCTGTTGAGCTTGTAGATTTTTCTTTTCAATATTCACTATTTGTCATACATAGGGCTTAAATGTTTAACTTCTGGGACAGAGGAGAGAGAGAGGCTAATTATATTATGTTTAATTATAACTATTACCTATATTCATTATGTCCATAGGTTTTTGGGTCATGTGCATTATGAACTGACCCACCTATTCTGTGCATGCTGTGAAGTGACAATTTAAGGACATTTAAGACCTTTTTAATACCTCAAACTATTAAGAAAGAAAATAAAACTGCATTAAAAGTAATCAACAAACTATACTATAAAAACTGGTCAAACATTGGCCAAATGGCAAATAATATAATAAAGAGGCAGAAATTGTCAAAATAGCTGATCTACTAGCTCACAACGCCTTGTTGTGAGCTAGTAGATCTGCTATTTTCACAATATTTTTGTGTGGAACCGAGTCAAACTAAATTGAATGCCTCAACTCCTACAATTCCAAGTGCTTGTCAGGGTGGGGGGCCCCAGTTCAAATATGATTGTTTTGGGGGGTCACGCCCTGAAAAGGTTGAGAACCATAGCTCTAGACTAGAGGGCACTACATATTATTGGGAGATGTTGAGTTTGGGTGACCATCATGCTGAAGTTAGTGAAAAGCTGTGAACCAGTTGGTATACATTTTTGATTTCAATTAATTTCATTAATTTTGAGGTCAGCCCAGACAAATCTTAGAAGACAGATTAAGGGAAATGACAGGAGCAAAGCCTAACTCTGCTTGAGGTTGTTTATCTAATGATGTTACAACATCAATATGGCCTTTCCTCAGGAATTGATTTCTGTCTCATATAATGACATTTACATACTGTACAGTAGCCTACAGACAGAAAGACAGTGTACTGTGCTGAATCAACCTTTTGAAGTCTTTAGACCAAGGGCGCCAGTCAGATGACTGCACATGTAATGAAATGTGTCATTTGGAAGATGTGAGTCTTTTGTCAATGATGTGACAATACGTTATATGACAGACATGGCTTATCTGTTGACAGTCAGATTCTTAAAACTGCACCTGACTTCTCTTTTCTCTCATCTTCTCAACTTTCTGTCTATCTAATATAACTGTATACAGTTTGCTAAAAAAAAGTATACTCACACAGTGTTGCACTATTAATACAAGACAGGGACTAATAATGGCATGGCATCCCTGCCAAAAACTCCATATTTGGGCACCATTTTTAGGGACATACAGACTAATTTCTATGCGACTGACCGCATAGATCCCTTCGGTGACACGCAGTGAAAATGCTAGTGAAGGACCATATTTGCCTTTGAGGTGTACTCGAGTAGAAGTATAAAGTGTCGAAGAATTTACATACTCAAGTAAAGTAGAAGTACCTCAAAATTGTACTTAAAGGAGAATTTTGGACTAAGTTTTTCTTACCTTTTCTATGATGTTATGATATCTTAGGATGAATGGTACAGTAGAACATTTTCTACAGAACACTGTCCAAAAAACAAACAAAAAAATATAGCTGCAAGCAGCAATGAGCGGTTTCGAGAAAACTGGCAGACTGGCAGACTGGCAGACTGGCAGACTGTGACAGAGTGGCAGACTGGCAGACTGTGACAGACTGGCAGACTGGCAGACTGTGACAGAGTGGCAGACTGGCAGACTGTGACAGAGTGGCGGACTGGCAAACTGGCAGACTGTGAGAGAGTGGCAGACTGGCAGACTGTGACAGACTGTGGCAGACTGGCAGACTGGCAGACAGACAGACTGTGGCAGACTGGCAGACTGGCAGACAGACAGACAGTGACAGAGTGGCAGACTGGCAGACTGGCAGACTGTGACAGACTGGCAGACTGGCAGACTGTGACAGACTGGCAGACTGGCAGACTGTGACAGAGTGGCAGACTGTGACAGAGTGGCGGACTGGCAAACTGGCAGACTGTGAGAGAGTGGCAGACTGGCAGACTGTGACAGACTGTGGCAGACTGGCAGACTGGCAGACAGACAGACTGTGGCAGACTGGCAGACTGGCAGACAGACAGACAGTGACAGAGTGGCAGACTGGCAGACTGGCAGACTGTGACAGACTGGCAGACTGGCAGACTGTGACAGAGTGGCAGACTGTGACAGAGTGGCAGACTGGCAGACTGTGACAGAGTGGCAGACTGGCAGACAGACAGACTGTGACAGAGTGGCAGACTGGCAGACTGGCAGACAGACAGACAGACAGTGACAGAGTGGCAGACTGGCAGACTGTGTGAGAGAGAGTGAGAGAGAGAGAGAGAGAGAGAGAGAGAGAGAGAGAGAGAGAGAGAGAAAAGAAAGAGAGAGAGAGAGGGAGAGAGAGAGAGAGAGAGGCAGTGAGAAAGAGAGGCAGTAAGAGAGAGAGCGAGAGAGAAGAAGTGAACATGCATTAATTAACAAAGTCATGCTTTTTGTTCAGTAAATTATATTTGGACCGGTTAAATTGGGGTTTGAACCAGGGACCTATAGACTTGTGGGTAGACAGTGTAAAGGATAAGGATAATTCCAGGTCCGTTCATGAAAGTCCTTGCCGTCTTGTTTCCAATGAGGGCCTGTGAGCAATTAGGGGTTAAGAGTCTTGCTCAGGGACAAATTTCATTTCATCGACACATTTGCTGGCCTGGAATCGTACCTGGGGCAACCAGGGCCTCTGGCTCCCTAGGTGGGCTCACTAACCACTCAGCTATGGCCACAGTACAGACTGAGCCATTGGATAGACAGAATTGGATTTCATATGTGGTAAGTTATCATACAGCATGGGTTGCTTATTATATACATATACAAGCTCATAACGCGTCACATTGTAGATCGGCTGTATGTGGTTACTGTAGGTGTTGTATTAATAATTACATCTGCAAAGTAACAAGTAACTAAAGCTGTCATCTGCTGTAATTGTAGTAGAGTAGAGTAGTAAAGTAAAAGTACCTAAAAATTGTACTATGCATGTGGCAGGTGTGATTGGTGATGAATGAGAGCAGGTGAGAGGGGTGGATCCAATCCATGGGAATAGGGGAAATTCCAAATGATGATCACCTCAACGCATTGTTGGGGACAGGGATCGAACCAACGACCTATGGATTCACAGGCTGCCTCTCTTCTCATTGAGCTAAAGATATGGCCTCCCTGATGGTGTCTGTTGATATCTATAGGTTTTTCCGTCCTATAGGTTCTTCCGGTGTGAGATTGTAGATCAGCTATTTTCACAAGAAAGTATGTCATACATAAAAAACAACTACTCTCAAAAGCATTTCATGTTATTGTTTAAAAATTGCACATGTCTGAATTAACAGGGTCATGTTTTGTACAATGCAATTTAAATGTAAACTGTGACGAGTTGGGTTTGAACCATGGACCTCTGGCACATGAGACTAACAGTGTATTGATCAAGCTATTCAATGCGCAGCCTTAGTCAGTGAAAAAGGAGAATCCAACAAAACAAAACAAAAGAGGGAATGAAGTACGTCATACATTGAAAATAACTACTCTCAATAAGCATTTCATTTATCAATTGCATGTTTATTCATTGATACAATCATGTTGTGTGCAATGCAATTGAGTTGAAGTCTGCATGACGTGGGATTTGAACCGGCGACTCTGCGGTATCAAGGCAGATGATTAAGCCATTGGGCCAACAGACCTGAACTAGTGAAAAAGGAGTTCACACACATGACACACTTTCATGCAAATTGCTCAGAAATCCTGGATTTAAATGTTTTTCAAACTGCTCAAAATTGCAGACAATCTAAGGGCAGAGCTTACTGGTCAAAGTGATACATGTGTTCCTCATGAGTCAAGGCACATGTGTAAGCAGGTTTAACGGCTGTCGGCCAAACGAGGCATGACTTTTGCCTGTTTAAAGTTTGCATTTTCAAAAAATTGCTATAGCGCCCCCCTTTGACCTATTGGAGTAAGATTGGTTTCAGTGATACTTGGAAGGACCCTCTACAATATTGCAAAGTGTCAAACAAATGTGAGTCTGCATGTATGTGTTAGGGGCAGATGAATAATTGTCATAAAACTGCAAATTTCATTGGCTTATAAAAGCTTAACGTTTTCACTTATGGAAAATCCGCTTGCTCACGTCTGTCGGCATTGGTCCAAAGTTCATGTGTATACAGTTTCGTACAGATTGCTCAATCTGTACGAAGGAAGAGTCTTTTTTACTGCTTTTCATAGAATTCGAAATGGTGGGAGATCTAAAGGTCAGAGGTCAAAAGTCAAACAGTGAAAGTTGTTAGGCATGAGGAGACGCATGTGTGTATCAAAGTTTCATGGCTGTAGGTCAAACAGGGCATGAGCTGTACCTGTTCAAAGTTGGCATGTTCAATTGAGTGCTACAGCGCCACCCTTTGGCCAATGGTTGTGAGTTTCGGGTTTTCGCCGTTTGGCATAGCCCTCTACCATATTGCCGAATTTCATAAAAAGTGACCAGGCGGTTAGGCCAGAACTGGCAAAACCGGCGGAAGAATAATAATAAATATAGCTGCAAGCAGCGATAATACGGGGCCAGGAGAGAGAAAGAGAAATGATAATTCCTTTAACAGGTCAGTTCATGAAAGTCCTTGCGGTCTTATTTCCAATGAGGGCCTGTGAGCAATTAGGGGTTAAGAGTCTTGCTCAGGGACAAATTTCATTTCGTCGACACATTTGCTGACCTGGCCTGGAATCGTACCTGGGTCAACCAGAGCCTCTGGCTCCCTAGGCGGGCTCACTAACCACTCAGCTATGGCCGACCCTCAGAGAGAGAGAGAGAGAGAGAGAGAGAGAGAGAGAGAGAGAGAGAGAGAGAGAGAGAGAGAGAGAGAGAGAGAGAGAGAGAGAGAGAGAGAGAGAGAGAGAGAGAGAGAGAGAGAGAGAGAGAGAGAGAGAGAGAGAGAGAGAGAGAGAGAGACATGGAAACGGAATAGATTGAAGATAGAAACGGAATAGATTGAAGAGACAGAGAGAGAGACATGGAAACGGAATAGATTGAAGATAGAAACGGAATAGATTGAAGAGAGAGAGAGAGCCATGGAAACGGAATAGATTGAGTCATGTTTTTTGCAATTCAACTTAAATGAGTCTGCATCAAGTGAGGCTTGAACCGGAAACCTTGCGATCGTGAGGCACTCTTAGGTAGCTGCAACACTACCTATAGTGCTATAGCTTTGTCTAGGCTGATATTGTCTGTTGAGGATCACAAACTCTTGCCTTCTGTCATGACCCAAGCCCCTGTTTCACTAACACAAAGATCACTCGTTCACAAACCATTTACCAATGAAGAAATTGTACATCTCCTCAGAACCAAAATTAGTGAAAGTAGCCGATCTACAAGCTCACAAACCATTAAAAGTTGTCAGATTGTACATCGGCTATTTTCACAATGAAGTATGTTATACATTGAAAAAACATACTTTCATTGCTATCTGAAAAGTTGTGAGATTGTAGATCAGCTATTTTCACAATGAAGTATGTAAAAAACACTCAATGAAGTATTTCATGTTATCTTTAACAATTGCAGATGTATTCATTGATAGTCATGTTGTGTGAAATGCAACTTACTGTAGATGAAGTCTGCACCAAGTGAGGCTTGAACTGGTGACCTTCAGGTTGTGGGGCACACATTTAAGCGAGAAGCCACCAACAGACAAGAACCTGTGGAAGGAGATCACACAGATGATACAGTTTCACGCAAATAGCTGAAAAATCCTGGGTTTAAGTGTTTTTCAAACTGCTCAAGATTGCGGACAATATAAGAGCGGTGCTTACTGGTTAACGTGATAGATGTGTTCCTCATTAGTCAAGGCACATGTGTAAGCAGGTCTAATGGCTGTCGGCCAAACGAGGCATGACTTTTGCCTGTTTAAAGTTTCAATTTTCAAAAAATTGCTATAGCGCCCCCGTTTGACCAATTGGAGTAAGATTGGTTTCAGTGATATTTGGAATGGCCCTTTACATTTCTGCAAAGTTTCAAAGAATGGTAAGTCTGCATGTATGAGTTAGGGGCAGATGAATAATTGTCATAAAACTGCAATATTCATTGGCTCATTAAAGCTTCATTTTTTCACTTATGGAAGATATTTTGCAAACGTTTTTTGGTATAGGTCCAAAGTTCATGTGTAAAAAGTTTCGTGCAGATTACTCAAAAATCCCAGGAGGAGATAGGTTTTAACTGTTTTTCATATAATTCAAAATGGTGGGAGATCTAAAGGTCAGAGGTCAAAAGTCAGAGTGTGAAAGTTGTTCAGCATGAGGAGACGCATGTGTGCATCGAAGTTTCATGGCTGTAGGTGAAACAGGGCATGAGTTGTACCTGATCAAAGTTGGCATTTTTCAATTGAGTGCTATAGCGCCACCTTTTGACGAAAGATTGTGAGAATTATTTCTTGATCGTTTTTCATGACCATCTATCATATGGCCGAGTTTCATAAAAAGCGACTGCACGGTTCAGCCAGAACTGCCAAAAGTGGCAGAAGAAGAAACGGAATAATGCGAATAACAATATGGGTCCATGCTGGAAGCCTGGCCCCATAATAATCAGAATAACAATACGGGTCCATGCTGGAAGCCTGGCCCCGTAATAATGTGAATAACAATACGGGTCCATGCTGGAAGCCTGGCCCCGTAATAATAATAGTGAAAGCCAAGGAACCCAATAAGGCTTCGAAGCCTGATAGGCTCTCGAAACCTTAAAAAACAGAAGTCTCGCTAGACGAGATTGAAATCTCGGGATTTCAATCTCGTCTAGCGAGACTTGGATTTTTTTTTTGTTGCATAGTGTTCTGTCACTATGAACGTCAGATCTCAAAAAAATAAAAAAAGTAAAAAGCTATTAAAATATGCGATCTAGCGCAAGGCCTATCCGCGCACGTTTTAAGCTGTGGCGGACCTGGGATGGAGTTATGAAATGTTTCTACTGTACCATTCATCCTAAGATATAACATCATAGAAAAGGTAAGAAAAACTTAGTCCAAAATTCTCCTTTAAGTACAGTGCTTGAAAAAACTTGAAGAAAAAAAGTTTTTCTTCAAGTTTTTTCAAGCACTGTACTTAACTAACTTAGTTACTTACATTTCCACCACTGCCACTTCCTCTATGAAACTAGTCTCAAAGATCACTTTGCAGTGTTATACTGTACCTTTTGAATTAATAAATGAATGAATGCCTCCTCTGCATAATGAGGCTTCCCATACTCTGTGTGTGCTGTTAAATACTGCAACTGTCACTTCACACACTAGCGCTAAGAGAAACACTGTAGTACGGGTTCATAAACGTTCGCTTGCACCCGACCCAAAATAGCCCACACGTGTCTTACGTAAGACATATGGTTGTAGACACGCTCTTAGGTGCCTGTCAAAATATATTAGACCGGGAAACGCCGCTGTCAAACTCGTGCACACCTCATGCATGGAATATATTTGACAGCTGTGCTCTGCTCAGACATTTATCTGGGTAGTCTACTACACACACACACACACACACACACACACACACACACACACACACACACACACACACATCAAGGGGCAGGAGTTGCTCTTTAGCAAGCCTGGGGTCATGTTCTATCAACACTGACCGATTGTCAGTATTGTAAACAGCATTCCGCCAACACGTACGCGTGCACACTCACAAGTACATGTACACGCACACACGCGCGCACCGATGCGTGCACACTCGCGCGCGCACACGTACGGATGCGTGCAAACACGCAGACGCACACACACATTGAACTCAACATATTCATGCTGCTTTTGCACATTTAAACACACATTTAAACACATTTAAACGCACGCACGCAAGTACTGTGTTCCTGCCTGCTCTTATGAGTGTGAATGAGAGCAGCTGGCTTCCCTAAACATAAGGAGCAGTACAGAGCACATATATCATGGGGCCTTTTTTGAAAAATCCTTTCCATTCAACAAATCAATAGTAGGTGTTTCAAGGCTATTGTCCTTAAATGGTACGGCCGCATCGATCCGGAGGCAGGTTGTGAACATTTGAGAGCTAATGGCTCTACAGTACTACAGTATAGTACTCTTGGTAATTGTGTGGGTTTATGAGTACACACAGGTGCACAATGTGTGCTCGTGCATACAGTACACATGGTAGTAAAATCCTCAGTGTCCATTTAACTTCTTAAGCACTATATGTTGTACTTTGTCGAATATCGAAAATAGGCGATTTTCTCCTTTTGAAAATTGTTCATTATTTCAAATATTGGACTTTTTTTGTGCACTGGTGTGTATTACGTGTGCAGCAAAAGGGCAGGTTCCTCTGTCGTTGTGTGTGTGTGTGTGTGTGTGTGTGTGTGTGCGTGTGTGTGTGTGTGTGTGTGTGTGTGTGTGTGTGTGTGTGTGTGTGTGTGTGTGTGTGTGTGTGTGTGTGTGTGTGTGTGTGTGTGCTTTTGTGCATGTAGTGCCTCGGGGACAAGTAAAAGAGTTTTTAAATCTCCAACTCCATCAATTCAATTCTCTGATGTTGTTGGCTTGATAGGACTGTGTGTGTTTCTCCCTCATGACCCCGCATCCACCCCGGCTGGATCGACTAGCAGAATGGTCTTTTGCTCCCTCCATCTGCCTGGGGCCAACAGGACTAACACAAACACACGCACACGCGCGCACACACACACACACACACACACACACACACACACACACACACACACACACACACACACACACACACACACACACACACACACACACACACACACACACACACACACACACACACACACACACACACACACACACACACACACACACACACACACACACACACACACACACTCTAATAAGAAAAACACAAAGGCCTCAGAGAGTTTATTAACCTTAACAGTCCCCTCTGATAACATCTAAGAAGCATGTTGCTGTTAAAGCTCCAATCCCTAACTTCCATGAATCAATGTCCTACCCGGTATTTGACCCCTGGTCCTCTGTGCAGGCGCTGAAATTCCTTCTGTGACGTAATACAAAAAGCCCATTTGGGCCGAGGATATATTGTGTTTTGAGCTTCTTTCAATACCATTTGTCTGCCAGTAGTAGTCCTACGTGGCCACAGGGTATACATTCCTCATAGATTTCTCAATTTCTATTTTTTAATCATGCACCTTATGTATGTTGGACTTTTGTATATTTGATTTGCCTTCCTGTTATCTGACTTGTACTGTGCTCTGTGTTCATTTCTTCTATATTCTCTCTGCCATATTCTAACTCTTCCTGTAAGTGCAAATGTTGAAAGAAAAATAAATGTCACCAACTCTTTTACACCCTGTAATTATGTTAGCTGACAATAAAGTGTATTCTGATTGAGCAGATAGACCACCTACAACCCCTACCGTTATGTTATTTATATTGTAATAATATATTGTACCCTAGTAAAGATTAGTCAAAAAAAAGTTATGGATTGTAGCTTTAAAGCATTCTCTGACAGAGAGGTTTTTCAGCTAAAGGGCAGTGGTTCATTGAAAACTCACTTCTCACAGATAAAG